>NC_031774.1:2744118-2809090 GCF_001522545.3 Parus major | reverse complement strand
TGCTACATGTCAAAATTATTGCAAACTTCTTCCTCTGCAAACCTTATTACTCCACTTAACCCTCCCATATTAGCAACCAATTCCCTGAGACAGGATGACTTCTGTAATGTATTTTAAAAGATATGTTTGAAACTTACAGAACCATTTAATGTCCCAAATTCCATGAAAGACCAGTGACCTCCTGAAAGATATTTTCCTGCCTTATTGATCTCAGGTTTTGGTGGAGCCACAGAATGAATATGAGTTTAAACTCTATTTTAAATTTAACAAACTGTTGAGTCTACAAAAGGTAGTGTTCTAAATTTTTAGCTACTTAAACTCCATACTGTTAACTCCTTTCAATCACCCAGTTTCAGGGGACCTTCTCAAATTAACACCAACATTGCTTGACATCATTCAATTTCCCTTGTGAAGAGTTACCTCCTAATCAAATAGCACTCACATGGGTGGGCAATAAATCATCTTCCACCTCACTCCACTACAAAATATAGTCAACCACTGTAGAAGAACTCTTAAACAGATTAATTCAGTATACTGCTTCTGATTAGCCATATGAAAAGGTTTCAATAAATTCAAGGAGAAACCTTTGCTGAAGACCGGAGGATTAAAGAAATTAATATTTTGACATTAATAATAAGGCATTGATAGGTGTTTGCTAATTTGAAATATTTTACATATGCATATACATTAGAAGAACTGGTAATCTGTGCTCTTCAGTGACTTTTGGTATCCAAGGAAAAATAGTTACCATGGTAATTCATTGCCCTTTGCTTAACCCATGCAGACAGTAAGTTCACTAATAATGCCAATGGGTGATAACAAAAAGGAAAAGTTGTTGATTTGCACATCTTAGTCCTACTGAAGTATTGTTGCACTTGCCAAACCTAAGATGACAATTCTCCAAAGTTTGATTTTATTCTGTCAGTCCTTACCCTATTAAGATTTTGTCCTTTCAACCCATTTGTGACCCACTTCTGCCTTTCACTGGATCTTTTCTCAGGAGTTGAGCAGCACCAGCTGAGGAGGAGATGGGTGGAATATCCCAATTGCCAGAGCAATTATTAGATGGGGTGAAACTTGTGTGAGAGATTCAAGCTATGAATTCCACCCTTTAGGCACCATGTACTGGCTTACAACCTCCTTCTGAAACAGATACCCACCCTCCAGTCCTTTTGCTGAAGCTTTCTCTTAAATAATGAACACCTGGGAAAGAAAAAAATGCAGGATCAGTGTGGAGCAAACCCTCACAACTCCAGCCCCATCAGAGGGAGCAGCTCCTGGCTTGCTTCCCAAAACTCAAGTGTTGTCTATCATGAGGTACCCTCAAGTAGATCCCCCCTGATTCCCAGTAGATTCCCAGGCACACAGCCACAGGGCTGAACTCTCCATGTCCTTTTCTCAAAGCTCACATTTTCAAGGACACCAAAATAGATCTGATATTGGCATTTTTCATAATGCAAATCACCAGCAGTAGTATTTCTTTTTAAGTATCCAGTCACTATCATTCCTTTTGGAAGTGGTGACTAATAGGCAATAGACATCAATGTGAATTAACTTGAAATTAAAGGAGCTCTCAAGTGGAGCTCTAGAAGTGTTTGTTACAGATACAGCAGTATTAAGACATTAAGGCAAGTCATCCACTTTTTTAAAGCAATGTGACATCCCATTCACTCTGCTTATTACATCAACTCACCTTGTGTTGTTCCAACATGGAACTTAACAGAACCTGGAAAAAAAAACAAAAGAAAGAAAACTTATTTTTAGTACTAATTTCTCTGGTTTTCAGGACTTATCTCAGAGATATTTTTTACATAATGAGATATTCATTCACTGCATCAAGATCACTTATACAATCAGAGAGCAAACAAGGGACAAGATCCTTTTCTCTGAATAGACATCATTCCAGCAGCTTGGACTGTAGGAATTACATCTCCAGAGTTCCCTGCATGTTCTCACATTACACTCTGGTATGTTTTACAGTGACACTGGGATGGATTTTATTACCTTTTTGGGTGAAGTATCACTTGCTTAAGTCTTTCTAGAATTTAAACAGAACTACTTCAGAGAAATTTACACTCATATGGTATATAGTAATCAAATAATACGATTTTATAATACTACAATATTTTATATCATATAACAAAGAGCTATATTGTCAAAAGCACAGCATGTACAGTCGGGGTTAAATTCTAAAAAGAGCTCATTTGTCCCTTTGGGTGCACATATTACTCTTTTTTTTTTTACTCTCCCTCCTCTTTTGGACAGGTTTTAAAATCCTGGTCCTTGGTACTGTTTTTTTGGTATATACTTGGCATATTGAACAATTAAGAGCATAATACCCAGGAACAAATACATTTGGATCTGTCAGTTGTGAAAGAGATGAACTTGGGACAGCAGCAGAGTTATGTTTAGCTATTTATTCTTAAGCAGGAAATAATACAAATTCTAAGACTGAAGTTGAAGGTGTGAAAATGGGGAGGGACATAAGATAGGACAGAATGAGTTAAGTTATGAAATGTCCATTTTTTTTCCCTAGATAAAATGACATTTCAAAGTCAGTTATGTGTCTAAATCACATCATTTATTTCATATGAATTAAACAAAGAGTCTGAGGGAAAGTAGTCATGAAAAGTGCTCTGTAATTACCATAGAAAGATAGACTGGCTATTTGCATTAAAGAGCCAAAACTCTTTTGCATGTTTGATAAATTAGTTCCATTGTTAAATCCAGCTTTGAGGGGGTTCCTTTTTCCTTTTATATTTTATATTACTATAAATTACACTTCAGTGGAACTCTCCACTACTTTTGGTATTGGCAAATGGCCATCTGAAATCAGAGGAGCTGAAAAGAGGTTGACATCCCTTCACAGACAGGTCCAATCTTCTAGAAATACAAACTTAGCATTCAGAATAAAATATGAAATCACAGTGTCTCCCATAGGATAAGTTTCAAGGAACTTTTTAATGTAATTTAGAAATATTTCATATGGATGTCCAAACTAAAAGATTGAAGATACACATTTGTCCAGTATATAAAAAGGTGATACTAAACTTAATACTTTTTAAAATCATGCTTGTCCTAATGCAATTAATAAACAGGATTACCTTAAAGTCTGAATCAGGTTTTTAAACTTTTTTTTTTCAACACTTATTCTAGGACATAATTATGAAGAATAAGTATGGGTTTTTTCTCAACAAAAAAAGGAAGCACTGTGAGTCAGAAGATCTGGCTCTGGCCCCAGATACATCCTGTGATTAATTGCTCTGAATGCATTCTCTGTGCATCAAGGTTCTTTTTCTTTAAAATGGGAATAGTTTCCTAACTCTGAATAGTTCAGGTTCTGGACAGCAGTTCAAGTTGTTAGTGAGTAGAAGCTGAGGAAATACCTTTGCACATTCCTTGAGCATTGTTTGGGATGGGAAATGATAAATCTAAAATAATGAGTTTTTTAAATTGTGTGAAATGATTGTTAAAATAATTGTCTCATTCAGATTTACTCTTTAGGCACTTCAGAATATATTAGGAGAGAAAAAGTTTTCAGTTCCCTGCAAACAGAAATGTTAATTTCCTGAGCATGCCTTGCAAATCCACCTATTTTACATTCAGGTCATGGTTCAGAGCACACTTTTTCTGAAATGTTTTCTTTAACAGGTTTTCATCTGCTCAAGCCACCACTACCCAACAGGTCCAGCTACTCTTGGACCTCCTCCTCTCACACACACAGGTCCAATCTTCTAGAAATACAAACTCAGCATTCAGAATAAAATACGAAATCATAGTTTCTCCCATAGGATAAGTTTCAAGGAACTTTTTAATGTAATTTAGAAATATTTCATTTGGATGTCCAAACTAAAAGATTGAAGATTTGTCCAGTATATAAACAGATGATATTAAACTTAATACTTTTTAAAATCAGTCTTGTCCTGATGCAATTAATAAACAGGATTACCTTAAAGTCTGAATCTGGTTTTTTTAAACTTTGTTTTTTTAAGCACTTACTCTAGGACATACTCCAGCCAGGAGGGGATTTGTCTGAAGGGTTTTCTGGATTCCATTTCACACAACTTCCCGATCCAATGGGAATTCCACCTGTTGCACCCACGTATTTTGGAGCAGGAATGAGCACTCCTGTGTGCTGAAATACACAATACTGCCACAAAACACGCAGCCCTAGCAAATACCACTTGTGAAACATGTTCAACCACTGGCACTTACGAAGCAAGGCAGACAAAAATGCTAAAGTAGAACCTTACCTAGAGGCTGTGCAGCCTGGGGCAAGGGGCATGCAAGGAGAAGTACTGAAAGGGGCTTGTGAAAAAGAGGGAGAATGGTTTTTTCACAGGCAGACAGTGACAGGGCAAGGGGAAACAGTTTTAAACTAAAAGAGGAGAGGTTTAGATAAGATGTAGGAGGCAGTTCTTTACTCAGAGGGTGATGAAGCACTGGCACAGTTGCCCAGAGAAGGCGTGGAGGCCCCATCTCTGGAAGTGTTCAAGGCCAGGCTGGATGGGGGTTTGAGCAACCTGGTCCTGTGGAATTCCAGGAGCAGGATTCCAGCCTGTTCTGTGATTCTGTGAAGGAGAAGGACCCTGTGGAAGAGTGGAAGGGCAATCACAACCTCCTGTACCTGCACAGTCTCCTGTCAGCTTTATGGGAGCGTGCAGTGGGCATTTTTCACACATTCATATTGCAGCCACGGGATCAGGATCACAGGCACAAAAACTTATACATTTTATCACATCTTAAACACTGTGGCATAAACTGATGACTTCTGGAGGAATATATTTCTTCTTATGTCCAGTGTTGGTTGACTGGCAGCAAAGAATATAAGATCTGGTATTAGCTATTATTTGAAGGCAAGACTTTATTTTGTGGATGTTGAATTAAGTTTCAAGTGGGAATTAGAGCTTTTTGTAACTAAGACAGAATTTGATTTAAAGTATGGGAAGTGTATAAAGGTCGTAACATAAAAATGAGGCAACTGTAGGTTATGTATTATTTATGGATATAGAGAGGAATAAATATTCATAATTCAAGGAAAACAGATAGCATGGGGCTAAGTTATTGAGTGTTGTCTACTAAGAAAAAGAAGAAGTCCTTTTAAATGAAGAGAAATTATTCCTTCCAGTATGTGTAAAGACAGTAAGAAAAGTGTGATTTGTTTGACTGTGACTCATCCTTTCAACATTTGACAGATATGAATCAGATGACCTTCCCCTGGGAGCATATGCTGAGAACAAACTGAAGTTTCTGATTGTTTAGAACTCTTCAAAGATAGTTCTTGCAGTTAACAGGATCATCTTCATTTAGTGCTCATTTTTGTGGCTTTTTCCTTTTCCTATCAGCCACAGCCAAAGAGTATTATTCCCTGATAATGACTTGTTTCTCCAGAGCAGAGTGAACAAGGCACTTACACAGATTGTGTACTGGACCAGAGGATGGGAGACGTGGAAGGGGAAGGACTCCAGCTGAGTGTGTTGATGGTTGATTTGACACCACTGTGCCACAAGAGGAACATCTGGGGGCACCAAGTCTGAGTGGGAACACTTGAGCAAACCAGTAAATTGTCCTGTGAAAAGGTCTGATCTTCAATTCATGGACAAGTCACGCACTGAGAAGGTCTCCCTGGAAACCCATTTTAATTTTTGTGAAATGTTCTCCATCCACCTAATGGACAATGACAAAGTTGATTTGTAACCACTCCAGTTCTTCTGAGGCATTTAATTGACCTTGGGAAGAGGTCAAAGAGGCAAAGCAAGGAAGCTGCCAGTAATGAAAAAAATATTCCTTTTATTCCCACAGTTACTGTTTTGTCTATTACACTTTCTGATAGTCAGTCTAACATAGTTGATAAATCTGATTAAAAACCAACCACAGAAAATTTGGTGCTCAGGTTGGGATCTCCAACAGCAGTGAAGAATGCAACTGTGAGACTGAAATGAGAACAATTTACATTCAGTAGGTAGAACACTCACAAACACTTCCATAGGGTTACTCACATCCATGTGGCTCTGGATATATACACCTTGCACTGGAGGAACTAAATCCCAGCTGTCCTATGAACTGCAAAAGGCTTTCCAGCTCCATCAGTGACATTTTATATGCTCTTGGTCATAAAAGACAAAAGTGCTCTTCTGCCTTAGTTCTCCTAATTTAAAAATGAAGGTGTCCAGAAACTGAAGCAGAGCCTAAACAGATTTTATTACTATGAATGAATCCAAAACAGTAAAATACTGACATTTTCCTCAGAAGGCTGGGGGGGAAATTTGAGAGCAGTAATCCTGAACCAAACCTAAGAGAAATACGGGGAGCTAATGGAATATGAGTTTACAATGAAATGTGGCTGGGGAAATGAAGAAATCCTGTTTGTAATCGCCCCTGCCAGGGCATCCCATGGGCTCCACACAACTTTTGGGTGTGCTGCAGTTCCCATGGAGGTTTGCTGAGCCTGTGCTTGATGATGTGGATGCTGCACAATCTAATCTTGGCTGCAGTTTGGCAAAAGTGCAGGTGCCAAATAACAGTCTGTCTTTTCTGAGTGTCTGAAAGGAGAAATACAGTGAAGGGGGAAAAATTAAGATATATACAGCCCTATTTGGAATAGGATGCAAAGAAGATGCCTAATTTCACAGGGAAAATATACCTAACAGTGAGATGTTCCAGATTGTATCATCAGCTCTGAAAGATACAGGATCTCCCTTACTTGACATATTTTAAATTGAATGGAACAAAATACCAAAAAAAAGATGTACTGGGAAGTAG
Source organism: Parus major (assembly GCF_001522545.3). NCBI lineage: Eukaryota > Metazoa > Chordata > Aves > Passeriformes > Paridae > Parus > Parus major. The sequence goes on along the minus strand of NC_031774.1, from coordinate 2,802,328 downwards.
ATTTCTTCAAGCAGGAAGTGGTACAAATGTAAGAGTTCTTCACTAAGTTTGATGAAAAAAAGAGAGATACATAAGATTTAACCACAGAGGGCAAAAATGCTGGTTAATGAATTATTCTAACAAAATTGCCAGGGATTTTCCGCAGCTTTTCAGAAGTGAGAAAACACATCATTAGTTATTCATCTTTGACAATTCATGCTAGTACAAATCCCAGAGCATCACTTTGTTAGCCCTACCTCCCTTCCTTTTTGACAGATTACAGCATGTTGCTAGAAGGTGATGAGATCTTGCAAGAAGCCCAGAAACAGAGGATCATAAAAGATGGCAAAACATATAAATAATTTACAGCCAAAATAATGCTGAAGAGATTTCTTAAATTAAGATTCAGGAAATTCAAAAGCAACAATTTAAAACATAAAGATAGAATATTAAATGAGTGGTTTCACCTGCCTTTCAGATCCTTTTGTCCTTTCTACATTGTCTTCTGCTCCTTCCCACTGTAATTATAGCATCTTGCTACTAGGGTGAGGGAATCAAGTTTATTTCTGTTTTATGAATAAGAAAGTGATTAACCTCTCATTTTAGTGGTTGTAAAAGTTGGCATCTCTACTGCCAAACAGTGCTGGACAAGAATAACTTTATTTCTTACACACCAAATGAGGCTCAGCTCACAGGTAGTCTCTGTTGATGCTAGGTTGAAATGCTAAATTAGTTTCTGTTAGTTCAGGACATCAATCACCATTGTTTACACGTGAGAACCATCTAAACAACTAAATCTAGCTCTCTTCCATAGGCTTTAGCTTAATCATTTAGTTGCAAAGTGGTTTAGTGTAAGGCATCCCAGCCCAAGGCAGGAGGTTGGAACTGGATGACCTTTAAGGTCTCTTTCAACCCAACCCTTTCTATGATTCTTACTTTATTTTGAGTTACAGGAGCAAAAATAGTTAAATATGAGCCTGGCTTATGAAAGCTGAAGCAAGTCCAATGTAAAAGAGAGGAAGACGACATTGTTCCTACTCAGTCCCCTTGGAAAGTGAGGAAATTCCTGCACCTCTGCTACCACTTCCTTTGCTAAATGAAACAAATAAAATAGTTTATAAAGGGTCCTTGTCAAGGCACTGTAGGTTTGCTGTAGGGTAGAAGGTTGTGTTCAAAGGCATTTTGGCAGGTAGCAGAGTGAAGAGAGCTCAGCAGGAGAATCCACGCAGCTGCCGACGCTCGTGTCAAACACCACGAGTGCAATGGTTGTGCTCAACAGAGCAGTTCAAAACATAAACTTTTGGACATAAAAAGATATGCAGTGGACTGCTATTTCAGCCCCTGCCATGAGAGGTTAGGGAGCACACACTGAATCCAGAGTCAGATGGAGACACAGTGTTGGAGATGGAAATGGATTAAGATTGTATTGAATTTGTTTAGAAGGAGGTTAGAGCAAGAGATGTGAAGTGTATTAAAAAAGAATAAAAAAAGAGATGTTTAATAAAGTAAACCCATAACCTTTGAGGGCATGCAATCACAAGTAGCTTTCCAGGGGTCAAGAAGTTAGTTTACACAACTCAAGCCATGTCTACACTGCCCAACAAAGGTGAACTCTTAACTGGAGTCAGTTGAGTAAATATCCCAACAAAGACAAGGCAGTCTAAAACTTCCCTGTGAATCACAGGGCAGAAGTGAAGTTTCTTATGATGTGAGCTTTTGACTCAACCTGGTAAATCACACAAAAACTACATCATGCTTCACTGTCCATACCAGATCATATCTACCTAATGTTAAAACCCGTAACTTCTCACAAAGTGAAGATAGAGCTCCAAGGGGAAGACAAAGAGGTAGCTTTTTCAGGGATCTAGATAATAATGAATCAGTCTCATTCCTAAAATCTGGAGATTAAACTACAAATTCTTAACCAGATGTGAGCACCCACACAAATATGTAAGCATTGTATAAGCCTAGCTTTGGAAAAACCCAGTCTTTACTTTGAGTTCTGCTCTCAGTTCAGTGTGGAATTAATAAACAGATTAATGAGATCATCAGGCAATTTACAGCTTGATGGTTCATTAGAGATTAAGGTGATCTACTAAATGCTAACAAAGCCATTTCTTCAGGTGTAAAGTAGCAAAAATACACGGGGAAACATCCCACATTTGCTGAGTACAGAGGCAGAAGGTGTTCCTGCTGTGAAGGGCTTTGAGGGGAAGCCGTGTGAGGAGTGGCTGGTGGCACTGGGTCTGTTCAGCCTGGAGAGGAGGACACTGAGACCTCATGGAACTCCACTGCTTCCTCATGAGAGGAAGAGGAGGGGCAGGCACTGATCTCTGCTCTCTGGTGCCCTGTGACAGGACCTGAGGAAAGAGCATGAAGCAGGAGAGGTTTAGGCTGGATATCAGGAAAATGTTCATCACCCACAGGGTGGTTGGGCACTGGAACAGGCTCCCTGGGGAAGTGGTCACAGAACCAGCCTGACAGAGCTCAAAGAGCATTTTGGCAATGCTCTTGGGCATGTGATGGGATTCTTGGGGTGTCCTGTGAAGGGCCACGAGTTGGACTCGATGATCCTGATGGGTCCCTTCCAACTCAGCATATTCTGAGATTCTGTGGTACCATCTGTAGCTGTATAGCACAGTGTGAAGATGCCAAACATTCCTCTAGGAGTTTGTATCTACAAAAAAAAAAAAAAACCAGTATAAAGTAATATTGGAATGTTTGTCTGGAAAGCTCTGATATTCATAAGCTGACCTGTGTAAAACTAAAACTGGCATTGTAACAATTCATATTAGCCAATAAAAGGGCTATATAAACAAATATGTACAATGCAAGTCTCAAGTATTCAGAAATCTCTTAACAGATGACAAAAGAAGTCACAGAAGTCACCTAAACATTCAAGGGTTTCACCAAGGAATAACTGCCCAGTTCTAATTCACTTCTAATTTGCTCCACAATTAAGCAGTGTTTTTCAGCTTTTAGTGAAATACAGCCAGAACTTATAAATAAAATTATAGCTGATATTCATGTGAAGTTTCTTGTTTCTGGCACCTCATTTGAAAGTTTAGACAGCAGTATTCTGAGTTTTGCCATAAAACTGACTCTTGTCAATCCAATGTTTAACACAAACAGATATGATAATACAGGGGGATCGTGCTTTTTCAGCCTGAGGCTAGAAAACAAAATAAACAAACTCAGAAGAAATAATTATAATAACAATAATAACAATAATAACAATAATAACAATAATAACAACAACAACAATAATAATAATAATAATAATAATATTAATAATAGAGGTTAATGATCCCTCCTGACAAAGGAAAGGAAGACTTATTCTAATTTTAATGTCCAGTTTATGTCATAATATCTCTCATTTCTTTCTGTACAAGACACCTAAGCTGGAATTTATTCAAACAGACCAAGGTTTTATGCAAACTCTTTTATTTATCTCAAATATTGCAACCTCCTACCTTGACAAATGCAGCCTTGACCCACTGATCTCCACCCTGAATGTTCCACCAAGAGAATTTTACTGACTCATCTGCCCATGCTGCTTCACCTTTGACTTGTTTATGCTAGACACTCCTCTTACCTCCAGTTCATCAAAGCTAAATTACTCATTCCAGCTGCTGAGGACACTTTGTTTGCCTATCAGCCTTCATTCACTGCAGAATATCTGCTGCCATTCACCAGCAGGTACATTCTTTTTCATGATGCCTACAAAACCAGAATGTGGGCTACTGATGTGTCTGATTCCAGCCTGCTGACCATCTTCTTTCTTGGTATATAAAATTAATATTAAGGTTGGAAAAGACCTCTAAGACCATCCTGCATCATGCCATCTCACCTTTCAAGCATTTTGAGGCATGGGTTTTCTCTCTGTTTTATATTATACAGGGTTTGGGTCTTGTTCCATGTTGAAACTCCTAAGCACTACCACCACAGAAAAACATATGTAATAACAGTAGTTAACCATGGAGTGACTGAGGACTTTCAGAATGCAAAGTGATGTAGAGATGTGATAACAGGCAATGTTCTATCTTTTCCTGGAGACCAGTGCAGAATGCAGTGTACCATCACTCCAACCCAGAGTCCATAAGCAGTTTTATGCAGTAATCTTGTAAACCTTTTCAGAACCCTGTGCCCTGTAACAAGCACAAAATTGGTGCTTATTAAGAACAAGTAGAATTAGGAAGTTATTAATTTCATGCCTTTCGTTTTCTCTCTAGAAATACCCATCCATTCAGAGTGCAAGGCCAGGCAGAATGTACTGGGTCTTCCTGAGACAGGCATGCACCTGAAACAGAGCCAAACTCTGCACAGCTGCTGTTTCTGTTCAGCAAATCCCAATTTTCCAAAATGGATAAATATAGTACTTTAAAAATCATAATAGTGGCTACAAATCCATAATGAGATTTTGATGTTAAATTATTATTGAAATGCATATTTAGTGCTTATCCTCTAAAGCTTGAAGTCTGCTGTTGCATCTGATTCTTTTTCCTCAGAGGATTTTTTCATAGTCATTAATAGGAGGAAAAAAATACAAAAAATCCTTTACATTGATAAAGAAATACATGTTTTTTGTGACAAGACCAAAGCTTGCAGGCACCAAAGCATTGAAAGTTGTAATCGCAGCATTTGCTCTTAAATTTACTTATCTTTCCAGGAGATGAAAATAACCTTATATTGCTTTTACACCTTACCCATTTTTGATACTCTAAAGTTTATAAAATTGACTCCACTACTTTAAGGGTGTGTTAAAAAAAGTAATAATAAAAAAAAAGCAAACCATACTACAAAGCTACAAAAAGCAGAAAGTGAAGTTACAAAGTTCTTAAGACTGAGCACTCAGGCTGATCTTTAACTCCTTATCTTACATTTAGGTTTTAAACATTCATCATATTCCTGAGATGTTTGAACTCTGGGATTACAGAGTTAGTTAAAATTTGGGGTCTAAGGCTGAAAATTATTTCCCCCAGAAACACATTTACCTCAGAGTGTAATTTCTCCTAGAATGGAACTTCTTGTTGAGCTTCTTTCTTCTGCTGTGCCAAATTGGAACCTGAGCAATGCTGTGATGATGATATTGTGATGAAGCTTTACTTAATCTAGTTAGGGCAAATTAAATTTGAAAGGAGAGAGGTGTAGGATGCTGTGCCAAGTAATTTGCTCAAGGTACCGAGCAGATAAATGAAGCACATATTAAAAATGTGTGTGTATAATCTTTGAATGGATGTGCACAGTGCTCATGGATGTGATGTTGTATCCTCCCCTGGCTCAGGTAAAGCAGTGTCATGGTTTAGGAATGGTATTTCCCAATCCCAGCAAAAAGATGAGTAGAAAGCTCTCCTCTCCACTGCTCTCCAATGGGAGGCACAGAAGGCAGGGATGATGCGTTGAGATAAGAACAATTTACTGGAAACTGCAATGAGATAAGAAACAGAACAGCAACAACAACAATATTAGTGACAAAAGTATACAAAAGAGAGGGTGATTGATGTGAAAACATGCTCACTGAGACCTCTGGGTGACAATGAACAAATGGCAGATGTGGCTTCCCTTCCACACTGTGTCAAATGAAAACTCTGTCCTTCTTATCAGTAGCAAGTCCCTTGTCCCCATCAATGATGTGGGGTGTTATCAAATACCACTGGGGTCTGACACACCCCCTTAGCCACTGCAAAAAATTAACACTGTCCTTCATGGAAAGCAGGACATTCAGCAGGTTGTGTTAGGAGTGAGGTGAGGAAACCACAGCCTCTGCTCACTGCATGGAGCAGAATTGTCACTACACATACCTGTCTGCACTAAATCACTTCTACTCATCAGTGCCTGTGTCAGAGAATATTTTGGAAAGCTTTAGTGGATAAAAGAATTGGAGTGTTGGAGTCTGTACTCACAGGCAAGGTGAGAGAAGAATGTGGGCTTGTGGCAATGCTGAATGCTAGAGATGGAGAGGATGTGGACATCACAAGTGTGAGGAGTGAGGATACCCTGCAAACGGGCTGCAGAGTGTGCCAGTGCCTGCCTGTCATCAGCAGACAAAGCACAATTCTGCCCTAGGTGGCTTCAGGCTCCATCAGGCATGTTAGGCAGAAAGCCAGAGGAAGAACACAGCTCCTGAAAAACAAGAGTCATTCGTATTTTGAGAAAGGCAACCAAGATGTAGCTGCACTCACAGTTTCCTCACATAGTTTCCTATAATTGAGGAAAAAAATTAATCCTAAAAATGAGGACATAAGAGAAGTTTATCATGGAGAGACATCGTATCGATCCCTTCCAGACGGATCTAGATAGACAGCACCATTGGAGGATGATCAGTGTGATGGAATTTTAGCAAGTCCAAATGCTGGATTCTCCATCTGGGGTGGAGTGACACCAGGCACAGGTGTGAACTGGGAGAGGAGAGTCTGGGGTTGGCCCTACAGACAGGAATCTGGGGGTGGAATCCAGCAGTGTGCCCTGGCAGCCTGGAGAGCAAACTCCATCCTGGGGGATCAAACACAGCTCAGCCAGCCCAGCACAAGAGCTGATGATCCTGCTGAGTCCAGCCCTGGTGGGGCCTCACCTCGAGGGCTTTGTGCAGTTCTGGGCCCCAAGATCCGATGGGAGGGTCCTTGAATGCAGGAGAAGAGCAACAAAGCTTGTGAAAGGCTGGAAGGGGCGTGCTGTGAGGGGCCACTAAGGAGTTTGGGCTTGTCTGGTTTGGAGAAAGGGAGGCTGAGGGGTGACCTCATTGCTCTCCAGTTTCCTGGGGAAGGTAAGAGGAGACAATGGCAATCTCTTCTCCCTGGGATCCAGTGATGAGTAGAAATGACTCAAAGCTGTGCTGGGGTAAGTTCAGACTGGATATGAGGAGGCATTTCTTCATGGAGAGGTGGTCAAGTTCCTCATGTCTTTTATTTACATTCCCCCCTTTCCCTACATGCAGCTATAAGTGCCTATATGCAGATACTCAAGCCCTACATCTATATGGAATTATGTTCCCACTCCAATGTGGTCTACAGCATTGTACCTCTAAATGGAAGGAGAAAGAACAAGCCATTTCAATCAAACCAAATCTTTTATCTCCATTTCCAGAGAGCTGGTGTTGGCACTATTGAAGGTGTTTGACCTCACCTGTTTCTCTTGTCATATTCTCTCTCCTTACAATATCCTCATATCCTCAATTTCCTTACAATGGCCTCACTTCTAATCACATAGAGACCTTTCTTCTATTCACACAAGACTTCCAGAGACATTCTACTTCCCTAGACTAAGTGTTAGTGAAATCATATTCCCTCATTTCCCATATGATGGGTTCAAGGATTTTATCAGAGGATAAAATGTTTTGCTAACAATTTAGTCAGTGGCCCTGAGCACATGTCAAATCATGGCCCAGACCACTGAAATAGTCTGTTCTGACACTTCTGACAGCAAACCCCAAATCTGAAACACTTTTGTGCCTGCACAATTTGCCCTAGACAATCACCTAATGATTGAGCTGTACAAGTAATCTTGTCTTGTACTGCTGCTTTCATGTTATATTACCTAAAGTGTTCAATTATTAGTTTACCAGATCATGTTTCTCTCACTTTCATTATTTACAAAGGCTCAACCTACAAGGGGAAAAAAAAACCTGACAAAATTTGAGGAATTCAAGGCCTGAACTTGAAGGAGTACAAAGCAGCACCTAAACTGAGTCTGTCTCATCTCAACATCCTCCAGACTCATCCTAAATATTCCCTAGGAGGCAGACAGAGAGATGCTGGCAGATAATATTTCATTGTTCCTTTGATGTTACATGATGGCTGCATTTAAGAAAACCATGGCAAATGGTCCAGTGGCAGCAGGACTGCAGCCCACAACACCACAACACCACAGGCAGGGCTTTTCTTGCTAGCACAGGGAAGGGCAGCACCCAGCAGATTAACACAGGGCAATGCTGCCTCAGGCTCTGTCCAGCAAGGAGAGCAGCAGGTGCAGCATGAGCACATACCTCCTGTCTCATGGATTTGCTGTCTCGTGGTATGGCACAAAGAAAAGGAAGCACAGGAGTGTTGGGGGAGCTCCTGTCAGCGAGCTGGGCTGTGTGTGCCTGAGAGCAGCAAAAAGCATTTGCTGTTTTGAAATAGGACACCAAGAAGCAGGCGTGCCTGCCAGTGTGTGGACAACCAGACCCTCTTCCCAGTCATGGGGATCTTGGCTCACTTTCCTCACACTGGACAAGACTGACATCTGAAAGCTGTTGAGCAAAGCTATTCCACAACCAAACATGCAGCTTTCACCCGCTGCCAAAGCCAGCACAGCCCGAAAACACTTGTGTCCCTGTGACTCCAGGCTCCAATTACAGACCCATCTGAGCTCAGCAACGGGAGGAGAAGAAATGTGAAGCAGATGGACAGGTCACAGGTCACCTGAAAGTATTTAATGAACTGAACATCTCATACAAACAAGAGTCTAATGCTGAGAAATATTTCTGCCCTCTGCTTTTGCTCTGCCATCAGACTCCTACACAGTGATGCTCTGATGTTACGGATCAGTGCTAAAAGCAACATCCTCGCCATGAAGTGAGATATGTCACCAGGAAAACAAACACAACTTTAAAGCACATTCTTGCACAGCAGTTAGTGGCTGAAGTTCCCTGATATTTCTCCCTGAGATGTCATGGACCCTAGACATGCTTCCCAGATGCTCAGAAGCTCCTGCTTCTCCCTTGTCCACACACACTAAATCAAGCCTATTCCAGCGTTGTTTTTCATTGTTTTCCTTCAGGAGAACAAGGATAACTTGGGCAGAAACCCTTGCACTTCATGAAAATAGGAATAAAGATCTTCCTTTAGGCCAACAGGAAGATCATTTTTCTGAGGCCAGCCAAGCATAGAGCAGGTACCTTCAGGCACTGCTCTGATACCAGCAGAGAGCCCTTCTGCTGGCACTGAGGAACTGGGCTCCACAGGAAAGGGTGTCTGCAGTGGGGAAAGGCAGTCACCCAGTGTTTATCAGACAGATGAAATGCACAAAACCTTCACACCAACATTGTTTCAGTATTATTTTGCCCATTACCTCTTAAAGATTCCTTTCTGGCTCTTGGTATCTTGCTGGTTAGCACACATTCACCTTGTCTGCATTAAAATAGAAAGTAAATATACTCTTGAATACTAACCCTAAAAGAATGGAGATAATGCTTCTTTAGCCATATTAAGAATATTAGATGCTAATCTGTTGTAACTTGCAACCAATACCTGTTACTTGATAAGAGCAAAACTAAATCCAGTAACCTAAATTTGATAATTCATTTTTCAATACGAATAAACAAAAAGTAAATGATTTTGAACACTCTAAACAGCATTTAGACATCAACAATTGCTCTTAGCATAATTGTTTTATAAAATAAGTATGTTTGCAAAGTAAGGCAAAAACTTGAGTGACTTTTGAGCACCACCTGTGTATATATATATATATATATACACACATACATATATGTGTATATATATACATACATACATATATGTATATATACACATACATACTCACTCTTCATTAGTTCTAGCAAGCCTGCTCAAGCAACCTCCATCTTCAAGGATCATATTTTCTGTATCCATGTGCAGCACCAGAAAATAATGACAAAGGTGATGTGGTAGTGGAAGCAAGGTCTTGTGTTTTCAGCATAAAATACTTTAATTTATATTTTGGGTGTTGTCAGATCTGCTCTGAGACTTTAGCCAGGAATTTGATACTCCAGCTTGTCACTGTGCATGAGGTTTCCCATCTTCAAAAGAGAAATAATACATCCCTAATTTACACAGTGTTTCCTTCTCATTCCATAGGGGAAAGCTTTAAGGTCCAAAGTAAATTCAGACTGAGAGACAGAAAAATATCTTCAATGAAAGTAAAAACCATCAAAGTCTAGAGAGATACTATTTTTCCCTTAAAAAAAGTCAGGCAAAAACAAAGCGAGGGGGAAGCTTTCTGTGCAGAATAAAAGCCTCTAAATCTTATTCTATCTTGGATGTCCTAAAGCTGTCCTCAGAACTCTTGTTGTTGAGTCCTTGTGGAAATCTTTTGCCTCTCTTGCACCTTCATGGCTTTCTGGAAAAATGGCCTTCCAAGCTAGAATTCCTGTTCACAGCTGAAGTGTTGGAACATTGACTTGAAATCACAACAAAGCAGGTTCAGTTCAGGTGTCAGTTCTGATCCAGAGCTGTCCAGGTGTCTCCCAACTTGGCAATCACAAGTTTTTTCTTTACTCTCTTCCTTCTCTGGATGACAGCAGGATCAGTCAACTATCCTGGCAAGGGAGGAAGGGACAAGTCTGTTGGCCACTGAGTCACTGAAAGATGTTAGGTAAAGACCAGAAAGTCTTTTCACATATGTCATATCACTGCCATCATTTAGTCATAATATCATCCCCTCTAACAATATGAAACTGTGACCTGTGGAAGGATCAGACTTCTACCCTTAGACTTAATTGTATTAAAAAGCCACTGAAACTGTTAAAGTCTACACAAATAATTATGGCCAGATATTCAGGTGTACATAGTGACCTGATACATGTGACATCAAAAATCTGAACTTGTGACTCAGTTTAAATAACAAAATGTGTTAGATATCACTCAGAGGAGTGATATCACCTCCTCCTGAAGCAATGATAAAGGCCTGTCCTCAAGCCTTAGGAAAAGTCAACTCTTGAAAATAAGTACCAGTTATTTCTGCAATGACACATGGCCAGTCTAAGTATTAAAAATGAAAAATAACCAACAAAAAATAATCTTTAGTTATGCCTGTTTAATACAGAATAACATCATCTTACACAAAGAAACCACAAAAATAAATGGCTTAACAAAAGACATTGCTTATGGTTAGGAATGCTAAATAAGAAAGTTTGCATTGGCTAAATTTTAGTAGGAATGTATTCAGTAATTCAAAGTCACAAAAGATTTATTTTACCAATTGCTGCACATTTGCTTTTCTCCTTTTCACAACTGTTAATTACTTGTGCACTGTTTCAATTGGCACATGTGTTTGGGCTGCAATGCAAGATGTAACCAAAAGTGGGGCAGTGTTCTTTGTCTCTTCCAGGACCCATCCCTCATAACTGGGGGATATCTTCTGTTAATATTTAATAATTAATAATTGCCAGCTGTTAAACCAGGTGTGGCAATGTTCTTTATCTCTCCCTCCAGGGGATCTCTTCTGTCATTGGGCCACTGAGTCTCACTGCAGGACTGATAAAATTACATCATCCCATCAGGAGATGCTCCACCCAGGGGAGGAGCCAAACACCTCAACCTGTGAATCTTTGGAGATTTGGAACACCACAGCAGCCTTTGTCCACTGAATTCCCAGAAGAGAGAGACCAGACCCATCTACACCACAGAACTTCAGAGGAAAACTCATCCTTCTACAGGATCTTTGCTTCAACAGAACCACATCTGTCACTCCAGGAGGATTGCAGCCACATTTAACTGGACTGCTACCAACACCCTGCCCAACAGGGTGCCAGGCTGTGTTCTGACTCTGTCAGTGGGTTGGTTTTTACTGCATTTTTAATTTTCCTAGTGAAGAACTGTTATTCCTATTCCCATATCTTTGCCTGAGAGCCCCTGGATTTCAAGATTATAATAATTTGGAGGGTGGGGTGGTTTACATTTTTCCATTTCAAGGGAGGTTCCTGCCTTCCTGAGCAGACACCTGTGTTTTCAAACCTAGACAACATGCCAGTTAGTGTTTTGAATCTCTGCTGGTCGTTCTTCTGGTGAGCAAAGATCTTCAAATGCTTCAATTGTTCCTCCTTTGGCCATTTAGTGACAACAGATAAAATGAATGTCCTAGAATTCCAATGTCCAAATGAGGGTGTCAGGACATTTTCAACAGTCTTTATTTGGCTGTTGAACTGAAGTTCACAGTAAACATGTAATATACTGGATTAGCACTTCAGCAAACTACTTAATTATTAAATGGGATACTGGAAATTAAGGGTCATCTGTATAGTGCTCCCACATATATTGTTTGAGACAAAGACTTAGGTTTTACATGTCACTGTGATGCATGATAAATTTGAGGGTAAGAAGGCCTGTTTTTGCTGTCTTACACAGGTTAAAAATACTGAATTTATATCTCCAAACTCAAAGCTAAGTATACCTTTCCAGCATTAAAAAGGCATCCTAAAAAAGGAAAGAGCAGATTTCCCTCAGCTCAGAAGTTTCTCATTCTTGCCTCTTAATTGTCAATTTAGAGATGCAGTAATTTTTACTTTTATTCTGAAAAGAATTATATGCAATAAATACATGTTAGAATGTGTAGAATATTTGCCTAAATAAGGAAAAAAAATTAAATAAAAATATACATACAGCAGCTAGGCAGTGTAAACTGAGTTCTGATGAACACCAAATTGCAAAGACAGCTGGCACAGCTGTCCAGTACAGTTGGCACTATTTACAGATTATAGATATTTAAAATCCAAACTTATACATTTGGTATTCTGGAATATATACTAAATTCGAGTATGAGAAAAGTGAATACTGTGGTAAAAGACACAATAAAGGCATTGCCTAGAAAGCCTTATCCCCCTACCAGGACTTCATCACATCTTTTAAAATACAGGAAGCCTTGACACATTTCACTTTCTTTCTATCAAGTATCTCTTCTCCCTTAATGCATCCCATATTCTTACTTTGGTATTATAAAAGATGATACAAAACCCTACATCTGTTTGGCCATTTTTTAAGACCTCCTTCTTACAGAGCTCTTCCTACTTCTGGGAGACAAGGACTGGTACTTATAACAAATTAGGAAAATGCATCATGGATACATTCATCAGACTTTTGCTAGCTTAGCCAAGCAATGTTTTCACCTCCAAAAGTAACATACATATATTCAATTTCACTTTGCATTAATAAGGTCTCCACACATGAAAACAAAAAACTTATTTCATTTTAGTAAGAAGTTTATGGAACTGAATATACTTTGGGCTGTAGAATTTATCAGCCTCAGAAACAGGCAGTCAGTGCTCTCCTCCTCTTCCTCCAAATAAAAAAGCCAAACACAAAGGCAGAAAGCCATTAGGGAATCTATGGCAATAGTAAGTGATGTTGTTTGTCCCAAAGTCACAGTCAAATAAGAGATGGAAAGAGAAATCCTATCAGGCAAGATCACAGCTGATGCTGATCAAAGAGACTAAATCATTGAACCATTAAAAACTTTAGAAATTTAAAAACTGGTTTCTTAGCAAGTTCCAAACTAGAACCATTATTAGAAAATTATAGCAGCCTGTGATGTGCTTATTTCAACAAAGGGAAATTTACTCAGGAAAGAGTGCATGTGCTGTATCCCTCTGACAAGAACAAAGGGTGAAATCAATGGCATCAGCTGCCCATCTCCCAGCAAAACCAGCAGGTATAAATCCCTCTTCATTCTTAAATTGAGTCTGGAATTCCACATCCCAGTTAAAAATAACTAGGGCTGACCCAATATGCTGTTAAAAATTAGTGTTTATCTATATGAATATTTATTACACTACAGATAAAGGGAGGTGTCAGTCTTATTGACACATTATCAAGCATTTATTGATGGTTATAAAATATTCTGATTAAAGAAGACAAAGAATGCTATTAGACTGCACAGAAGCATCATACTTTAACAGTATTGGCCACTAAAAAGTATACCAAGACAAGCAGCCAAGAAAAGAAATCAGCCCCTTTTTTATTTTTTAAGAGGAAACCAAAAAATATGGTATAACAAGATGGTAAAATTCCAGACAAACTGTGTTTGCATAGGGAATGAAGATTAGAAAATTGGAGCATCCTCTGAAATACCTCCCAGTATGAGATAAGAAGACAGAAGTTAAGCAGTCCTCATTGAAAAGATTTAACTACATCAAAACTTAATAACAATTTAGCCGTTTTTTAAAGTATTTTTTCATTATGGCCAAATAAAGAGATTGCAGTACTAATGAAAAATTAATTTTAGCATTTAAGTAGATTTTGAAAGAAACATTTATTTTAATGATGACACACGTAAGAGACCTGTTTTATGACAGCTTTGTTAACGACAATGAAAAATACTTTTTTATAAGAAAACCAGGTGAACAAACCCAAGAGGGGACCATACACATGTTGCATTTTGAAAACTTTTGTTTGTTTGTTTATTTGTTTTAATTCTGCTCACTGCAGTTATCCCACACAACCAAAATAGCTGCCCTGTTGAGACTGGACACTATTTTCTCTAGTTAAAATAATGAGACAAAAAAGGCCATAGAAGTTTCAGTGCAGTAGTATGAGCCACTGGCTCACAAATTAATGCTATCAAATAGATAATTTACAGGAAGATAACCCTGCACACCGATGTAGAGATGTTGTTAACATAGAGACAAGCAGTTTTTCCTTTACAACACTGGAAACATCAGTCCAGATGGAGCTGAGCTGAAGCCAGCTCAGTTTGCCACGGTTTCCACTGTGCAGCAGTTCAAATTTACCCTTCTTCCATGGGTCATGCTTCCTGCTTAGCTTATCCTCGTTTTTCTGCCGTGCATTGCAAAGCACAGTTGGGAATTTATAAAGAATTAGAAGTTTTAACTGATAGATTTCCTTCAAGGTTCTTCCATTCTCCACAAAATGAACTAAATATAGTCCTTTTAATTAGTGTTATTGAATTAACATTCTGCCAGGGATGTCACTATGTCATTTTTCAAGTCTGTGATGTCTTCAAATGACTTACAGATTGCTGAATCCCAAAAACATGTAATTCAGTTCATTATGCAAGCATACTGTGATAATGTATGTAGAATTTCAGAAAAAAAACCAACCAGACCATAAAGGTTCATAACAGCTCCTCTGTATATAGAATTTGGTATACCAAAGAGCAGAAAAAAAATCACAGTAAAGGGTTAAAAGACTGTTAATATCAATACTTAGGTTTTTCTGCAGTGTTCTTTCCTAAAGCTGAATGCATGTTATTCATGCCTACCTGCCCAAGATGAAACATTTTCCTGCCTATAAAAGTCATCCAAAATGTAAATATTGTTTCATATTTTTTTTTAGTGATATATCTTATCAGCAAATTCATGTCAATGGATGCCCTATTAATCACAGGGAATATTTCATCCAGTGTAAACAGTTTTATTGATTGAAATGCTATTAGTATGTTGCAGATTCCAAAGAGGTTCCTGTCTTTAAGCACATGATTATGGGAAATGCTGTGGGAAATGCACAGTGCATTTTCTTTTACACGTGTACACCAAGGGCTGTTCAAAAACCCCTCAAAAATTAATTTCTGGAAAACTGTTTCAACACAAAGGGTCTGAAATTTTTGCATTCTCTTTTGTTGTTGCCTTAATTTTTAAACTTTAAAAAATTATATTTAATTAATTAAATATATTAATTTTTAACCTTTTCAATCTACACATGTGTTTATGAATATTACAAAATATGTTTATAGACTTTGGCATATTGAAAATGTACTTTCAGGCAAATGAATTTTTTAAAAATTTCAGAAATTAATATTTGAAAATTATAATTTTACCTTCATAAAAAAAAATGGAAAGGGAGGCTATTAATCTATACCCCCTCCTTTTGTTATAGTTTTTTCAATAGGTCCATATATTATTTAATGGGTTTTGTAGAGATACACTTACATGAGTTCCATATCACGTTACAGCTGATGAATGCCCAACACACAGGTATGTTATGAAAGGTCATCAGTTACAAGGGAAACTGCATAATGTATAACAGCCTACTGAATACATTTGCAAATTCTCCTCACTTACTCTGTATCTGCTTTGGCAACAGCAAGCAGGGGAACCTGGAAAAATTACGAGTGACCTGTGAATGTTTTTTAACTTTGGGGAGTTACTGGGAGGGCTCTTGACTTGGAGGTCGAATTCAGCACAGGCAGGGTTAGGTCCAGTGGGAATCTGGGATCCTCTCGAGAAGAGCCAATGAAAATGAACCCCAAAGTTCTCTAGTGCTACACTCTGAAAAGACCACTAGAGAAATGCCCAAAGATTTCCATCATGATTGCAAAGATTTCCCAGCTCCTAAATTTTTCGGGTTTTCTTAACACAGAAGGAACCCAGGAACCATTCTACATATCCCATACTGTTGATACATATCTCATAGATGAGAATGAGGATGAAACGACCATGACTTCTGCTGCCTTGCTGTAATTCTGTTCCACAGCAATTTTTTTTGTACTCTGATTATGAGAATCCCCTGTAGCTTGCTCCTGACGTTAGGGATGTGCTCTCCTTTGCTGTCCAATTCTGTTAAGAACAAAAATCCAATTGCCTGCACTCTCTCCCTTGATTCTTGCCACTACTAACGCTCACACTAACATTTTCCAGCCTGACCTACTGTTTCAAGGAACTCCTGAAGCATAAAAGGGTAGCCTTAGGGAGCTACATGCTTATTTTAGTTGGGAAGGATTTCCACATGCCAAGAAGCATAAAAATATGCAAGTAAACATATGGTCCATCATTCATTAGAAGATCATGTCTGCACACAGTATTTAAAAACTGAAATTTGATTCTGAGAAAAACCCTGTATTCTGGAGAATTTTGGAGGAGATTAAGTATTGTATAAGGTTCTCTTGATTGTTTCAGTCAACATGCTTGTGCAGCCCTCCACAGAGCTGAGCCTTGAGAGCCCAAACCAGGTCAAGTGAGGCTGAGCAGGTGGGGAGAAGGTGAGGTTAAAAGCAAAGCCACCCTGACTGCCCATGCTCATCTTACCTGTGAAATCCAGCAGCCCAGGAGGGTGCAATGCAAGTTGCTCTTTTTCCAGCCTCTGTAGGCATCAATCCCATTAGGACTGTGAAAGTCTGCTTCATTATCCAGACATCTATTTCATTATGAATATCTGTCTAGACATAGCAGAGATCAGAGTACAGCATCACTCATGGTCCAACACACAGCGCAAGGGCCAGGAGCAGAAAGCTGTGCGGTGGCCTGAGCTGACCTCTGCCAGCTCCTGCCTGCAGAGAAAATCCAGGAGCAGCAGAGCAGCTGAGGACTCCTCATTGCTTCCATGAAGCCTCCCAAAAACTGAAAGGAAGACTTGGCAGAACTTCTCTGCGTGCTCCTGCGTTCAGCGAGAGCAGGAATTTCAGGTGTTTTCTCCCTGTAACAATTGATATGCTTTCAAAGAAGGAAAAAATTGAAGTCTAGTTAAAGAAGAAAGCAGGTTTTATTGCAGATATGTGTTTCCTATGGATTTCTGAGTGATAAAGAGGAAGAAACATGGGTAAATAGCTTAGCATATGTCTGAAAGCATTAACACCTTCTCGGAGTAATATCTGCCAACAGCAGTCACATTGTTGGTGGCAGTGTACACAGTGTGGCTGTAGGAACAGTTGTGCCTTTTATCACCTTTATTCTCCCCAGAAGCCCAGTCCAACAGCTCGTGCTAGTTCTTTGTTTTTCCACACAGCAATTTTCTTAAAAAATGTGTGCTGAAAAAAAAATATCTTGTGATAGTCTGACAGCTTTTTTTTTTTTTTCATCTCTTGCTTCATTACCTTGTGGACATAATTGAATCAAGTAATCAAATAAATTTTAAAAGAAAATTGTCGTTGTTCCAAGTCTACTCTTAAAGTTATATCTAAAGATTTCCAGAAATGCCTAGCCATGGATAGCCACTAATTTATTGCACACGTTAAAGAATACTAATTAATTCTCCCTTTGTTAACTTTTATGACTAATTCAATTACTTTTTAAAAATTAATATATTTGGTGCTATATTTTAGTGCTTGTTTGTTGATGAGTGTGACATAATTTACATAATTCAAGTAAAGGCCATCTTAAAATAATTTCTGGGTAACTGAGATTGTCTAGAGTGCAGAAACAAACACTAAAACACTTTTAGAAAATAACAAGGATGATGCTGAGAGCAAAAAGAGTAATTGTGCATGAATCTGTAGGGGCAGTGTCTTATATGATCTAATTCTCTTCCTAAAAGTGAACAGCATCTAGAAAGCATATTCCCTTTTCTGTTTCAGGTTCCCCTAAGGAACTGAAAAAGTTGAGCTTTTTTTGGGCTAATCTTTTTATAACATAATTTAGTAAAACTTAAATAAAGATTTAAGCCCCCGAAGAGAAAAATTAAATTAGGACACTTGGACTCTCAACTTTACTCTTTCAGTCCTGGATTCAGTGATATCTTTTGGCAGGGATCCATTATACAGCTAATTACTCCTGTTGAGTGTACAGTTTAAAGGAATAAATATTTTTACTTACAAGAAAAAAAACTTCAATCATTGAGAAATAAGTATTGCAACAAAACCCCCTTGGTTTCAAATTTATCCTTCGCCTTCCCCCATTATTTTTTTTTGACATCTCTATTACCGAAAATTGGCAGGTGCAAATGCCATTCTTCACAATCCTTAGTGCCTCCCTTACAGATGAAAAAGCCACTTGTTCTGCCACAACATAGAATCTTCTTCCTTCTGACAGCTGACAGTGCTCACAAACACACAACAGAATTTGAACCTCTCAGAATTTGCCCAGTAAATTTATATTCCTTAAATTCTCAAATCAGTTTTCAGCATCTAATTGGCTAGATTGCCTAATGCAATCGTTCAAGAAATTAACCTAAACTTCTATATGAATGGCTGTCTTGACATCTTTGTATAATTGCCAAATGATACTATAATTATATTAATATATTATAGTGTGTTTTGTGGGTTTCTTTTTGCTTATTTGTTGATTTCATTTGTTTGGTTGGTAATTTTTAGATGGGCTCTCAGTGCCTGTAGTGTCTTTACCTATCCATAGTCCAGAATGTCCCCATATGGGCCAGTTATTGTAGCACACATTTATCTGACTTTCCACCAGTAAACATGCTTTCTGAACAGCTCTCAGCTTCCTCAACAGTTGTCACCATTGCCTTGAACATCTCATTCTTCCCCCAGAGGGTTCTGCTCCCCCACCTGCCCTTTCTGCCTCTACTTCGTGCCAAACTGAGCTTGCATCAACTTCTTCACACTTCCTCCTTCAGAGCAATGTGCTGACCACATGCATTAATAAAACCTTCTAGATTCCACTAATTTTAATGTTTTCTTCCATTCTTCACTCTTTAAATGCACACATTTAAAGGAGATGTTGAATAAAGCTGTGGAAACTGTGCAGCTTTGTTGCATCCACTTCTAGATTTCTATCAACCTTCTGACTTCATCTTTCCTCATAGCAGCTGGACTGGAATCAGCACAGATGTTAACTGGTGTTTCTGCTTAAATACTTACATCTCTTACAGCTCTGAATAGTTTGAACAATTCTGAGTGGCTTATTTATATTTGCTCTATGAAACAAAGAAGTTTGGTGTTGCCCAATCTGTAAATCCCCAGATTATCTGATATAATGGGATCCTCAGGTTCATGACAGCAATTATAATGAACTTTCTAAGCTGTTTCTAGAAATCTTCATTCCTTGATCACTGTGTGCTGTGCAAAGCTCTCTGACATTGAAATACGATGTGTGAGGTTCAAAAAGCTGCTTTTAAACCTGATTAACAGGATTCTCTCAGTGGGTGATTAAAAAATACACTTCAGTTGCTTGAACACATATTAACAGCAGTAGCTAAATTTTATACTAAGAGAATACTTGACTGTCACATCAAAATCACAATTTTAAGGGCTCCTGTCCAATTTGAATGTGTTTCTGAGTGTCCATTCCTGCAGCACAGGTGCCCTTCCCCATGGCTTCAACATTGCTTTCTGTACAGTAAATGTACAGAAAATGTGCCCTTCCCCATGTACTTCAACATTGCTCCTGACAGAGTGCCTTGAGTGGACAGCACTTGCAGAAGGAAGACTACTTCCCCCTCCAAAAAAAGATTATTTTGCTACCCCTCTGATGCAGTATATAATCTTATGTGTTATTGACTTACCATAACCCAAAGCCTACAATGAATACAGAATTATTAATTTCCTTATGGGATTTTGTATGGTGATTTCACTACAGCATCTGAATTCTTTGAAAACATTAATGAACTGATCCTCCCAACATCCTTTTGAAGTTAGAAAGATATTTTTATCACTATTTTACACAAGGGGAACGGAATATTTAAGATAAAAGCCAAAATGTTCAGAGTGTCAGCTAATTTTGTTTGCCAATTTTGAAAGTCTAAGGTTCTGAGTTTTCCAAAAGCTAAGAGTTTTTTAAAGCCTTTTTATATGTTCAGAGCAAAGAGCCTGATTCCACCAGTGAATGCAAAATGTTGCAGATGTTCAACATTATTTGGTGTCAAGCTTCTGCTGTCCCAAAACAAGAACTCAAAACAGAGGAACCTGAAAAAGTTTGTTGTGAATGGTGAGCTCATCTCTTTAAAGGAACCATCACTCTGGAATAGCATTCTTTCCCTTTGAGTCTTTCCCAAGATTACCTCCATCTCACTCAAGGAATGAGATTTTGTGTAGAGCTCTATCCTCTTCACTGAATGACTCCACATCATGACCAAAGCAATTCCATCCAAAGGGCTAGATATTGAAGAAAAAAATATCAGTCTTATCTGTTTAAACTGGAAACTAGGTAAGATGTCTGTATGCAAAGGGGAAGACTTAGAGAGACACAAGTTATCCTGCATAAATATTCTGATCATCTCTGAAAAGTCTTAGACCAGGAACTGAGGGATGGGAAATGATTCATTAGGAAAATATTCTATAATTTCAATATATTTTATCATATTCAGTATATATTTCTGTGAGTTTCCATAGCATCTTTAAATTCTGGATGCATGAATTGTGTGAAAGCAATACAGCTTTTAGAGCTTTCCAGTGGGACCTTCAGTGCTTAAAAATTTCTTAATCTCTAACACTTCAATGAGTCTCAAATGAAATATCCTAAAGAAACCACAGAATTAATCCCCCTGAATCTTTCAGAATGTTCAGCATATATTTTCTCTTCTATGGGAACAAGAACAGAAGAGTGTCACAGAATGTTGGGAAGACTAGGAAGTGCATGATTTAAAGGTCAGCTGGAAGGAAGACAAACTGTGTACCAGATGAAAAAGCAAAGCCAGACTAAGCAATAAGATTCTGATGCAAGATGAAAAGATGAAAATCACTATTTCCAAGTTTTATAGCTATATTGGAATATATGTGAATTCTGGTTGGTTTGTTTGTGGTTTGTTTTAGTTTATTGTAGCTTTTTTCTGTCACTCTCCAAAATGGGAATTCCCAATTTACATGAAGGCATTACCCTGCTGAGATAAGAAACTAGCTTTTGGTGCCTATTATGGTTCCTCTTCATCTCAACTAGGGTAGACTCCCATCCAAGACTTCCAGTCTCAGAAAGATGCCCCAAGCAGGCTGAAAGGTCAGAAACCTTAATCTATTCTTCATTAGGGTGCATTATTATAAACTCACCCAGTATATGGAGAGTAAACATAAAATTCATTTGAGAGGAGGTATCTGGAATGCCAAACCTGGGAGTCCTCTAGGAACAAGACTTACCTGCCAGGTGAGTGTATTGCCAAAAGAATCCAAGCCAGCTTCCCATCCTGAACTGCCTTCTGGAAGAGACTCTCTTCCACCCTCATTTTCTCTGTTGACTGTGGGATGTCAGGGAGATCCCTCCTGCTATTAGCACTTAAGGTATTAAGGAAATTCCCAGAATATATATACTAGAGTTAAAAGTCCAGTAAGCCCTGTCTCCTCTCTTTACTAACACCCATTGGCAGATACAAAAGGAAATACCAGAACCAAAGACAAGAATGACACCGAGCATACTCTCCTGCCTCCCTCATTTTTTCACTGCTCTGAGCACCTGCAGAACCAGTCTCTCTGTATCCAACAACTCCCCATAACCTTTTCTTCCACAGATTTGAGTAATCAGTTTTGAACTCAACTCTTCTGACATCCATCACATTTTAAATTCCAGACTTTGTCATCAAACATGCTATTCAGGGAAGAAATGTCGTGCGTTTTGAACCTGCCATTTAGCTCTCCTACAGTGAGAAACAGGGAATAATTGTTGCCTAGTCCCTTTTTCCATGACCTGTTATTTCATATATCTTGAACATAACTCCTCACTTCCAGGGTGAAGTGCTCCTAAACTACATTACCTGTATTCAGCTTGTTCAGTGCTTTAATTGATTCTCTCATCCATTCTTATACCCTTTGTAATTCAACTACATTTATTTGAAATGCCAAGATTCAGGCAAGGAATTTACACAATGGTTTGTTCTCCATCCATTTTTCTGCTATTTTGACCACAGAGACGATGTTTTCATGGCATTTTTATAATAACTCCAAGGTCTCTTTCCTGAGTGATAATATCTAATTGAGAACTTACTGCCACATTTGTACAGTTTGGGCTGCTTTCCTTCTTGTGCATTATTTTGCATTCATTGACACTGAGTTTCATTTATTTTATTACCTGTTCCTTCAGCAACTGACAAGCTCCTCCACCTCTTCATAGTTAGCTTTTGTTTCATCTAACTGAATAATTCAATTTCAATATTTTTTGCTCAGTTTACCTTACAACCCCATTTTGAAATAATTTGTGAATGTATTAAACCCTGTGGATCTAGCATGCTTAGCTGGACTGCACCAGTCCTCTTCCCCCTGTTCTAAAAATGGAATATGTATTCCAGTCCTTTGGTTTTGATTCTAAAACACAAATTAACTTTAACATAGATCCCCCCCCTGCCTACATTTCCCTCTAATAAACAACAAGACAATTAGAAATGTTTTCTAACAGATTTCTTATTACATTATTTCTTGTATAGAATAATAGTTTCTAAAGAACCCAACTGACAAACCAAACCAAAAGAACAATACTGCCTATTTACAAGTCACTGATACTTGTAACAACTGAAGCAATAGGTTTTATATAGTAGTTATTCAGCTATTCCAAATTTGACCTTTAGTGCTTTTTGGCTGGTGAGACAGCTGTATTAGTACTCCTTACAAAAATTGTCTATGTCTTCTATTTGATCTTCAGTCTGAGAATTCTTTCCTTTCTTTTGAAAAACAGAATGATTCAAGTTGGAAGAAAGCTTGTAAGGTTTGTCTAGCTCAGCCTCAAAGATTTTCAATGCTCAAAAAGCTAGGGTCAGCACTGATTGAGTCCCACAGGAATTTGTCCAGTTCTTTCTTGGCACCTCAAAGGACAGAAATTTGACAGCCACATGGGCAACTTGTTCCAGTGATTGGTTATCTTAACTATTAGAAACGACTCCAGCTCAATTTAGAACCACTCCTTGATCTTCCACCATGAACAGAGCTTTACCCTGTCTTCTCAAACCCCTCTGATTTATGCTGCTGGTGGCAGCCAAGTTAAAACCAAACCCTGCTCCCTCAGCCTCTGTCTTGCACTCCAACCCTGCACCACAATTGTTGCAAAGGTTTCTTCTTATTTCCTTTAGCTCCAAATGGCAGCCCTGCCCTGGAGCAGATCAGAGCCACCTCCCACCCCCATCTTGGTGACCCCTGCCAAATTGATAAAGGTGTTTTTGGTGTCTTCAACCCCAAATGATAAATTTATCCATCTCTTGCCAAGAGAAGTTCTGACCAGTCTCATTTAACATATCTCAATAACTCCTTTCAGATCCTTTAAGATCTCCTATCATGGCCTTTTGTCTTGGACTACTTTTTTACCAAACCACTATGCACCTGCTCTTAGACAGGTGAATTATTTAATTACTAACTCTCACTTTCAACAAATTATTTTAAATTTTTATTTAAAATTATTTTTTGTTTTCCTCATATAAATACAGGCTCCACGTTTTCACTTCCAATATCAAATGACACAGATTTTGACTTTTCTCCCTTTTTTTGTCTTTTTAAGTATTTGTTCCATTCTCCACAAAGAGATGATTTGATAGAACAAATTTCAAGTGAACAGTTTCAGCATTTATTTGCCCCTTACAGATTATTTTTAACCATTTTTAGTTTTAGTTTCCCCTCCCCTCCACAGGTTAAATACTCCAGTGGCTTTTCTGCTCTTCCTCCTGTCCCCCATCCCAGTTTACAAAAGCTGCTGCATGTGAATAGATTAAGAGAGTGATGTATAAACTTCGAGGCATCACCTATGTGCTGCTCAGTCAGTTTTGGTATCTAGAAATGTAGCCTGCATCATTGTGTCAGGATAGGACCACTGGATCTACACATGATTAAGCCTCTAATTACAATGGTGGATTTTAATTTTTAAAGACTATTTTCCCTTTTGTCACTGTCTTGATGCAGTTTGGGATGAACAACAGGAATTTA
The DNA here is from genome assembly GCF_001522545.3 of Parus major. Classification (NCBI taxonomy): domain Eukaryota; kingdom Metazoa; phylum Chordata; class Aves; order Passeriformes; family Paridae; genus Parus; species Parus major. The sequence goes on along the minus strand of NC_031774.1, from coordinate 2,778,163 downwards.
GCTATTTAATTTCAATACCAATATGTTTCATGTTAATAATATTGTTAACTCAATCACAGTTTTCCCAGTCTCCTTCAGAACACAGAACTGCTGTTGTATCTAAAGCCAGTCTAGATGAATATATTTTATTTTTTGGAGACATCTTTAATGAACCAACTGCTTTACTAAAATGCAAGGTACAGTAGCCTCTGTGTGCATGTGCCAGCTAGCAGTGAAAACAGCATTTTCACCATCTTACTGTAATATTTTGTGATATAACTACAAGACTTCAGTTAAAAATATTACCTGCAGTGTAGTGAACTGAAATTCAAACACAAAATGTAAATTGTTTTAGTTAAAACTCTTTTAAAGCATGATTTATTCTACTGTTAAATTCATTTGCATGCTCATAGATCTTAGATATACAAAAGTTATGCTACATAAAACCTTCAGACCTAATGCATATAGCACAATTAAAAACAAGAGGGAAATCAAAAATAAGTTTTTCCAAGAGCACTACCATAATAGAAAAATTAAACAGGCAATTTACCATTATATCTATTCTCTATTAATTCAGCTCTTGGAATTTCCTGCAGGGAATAGTACATATTTTACACCTCCAGTGGATGAATTTTCCAATGATGTTTACTTTCTCTAGTTATTAAAACTGATTTCCTCATGCCTGTTTACAGACTCACATTTTCAAAAATCCAATCAAAGTGATAGAAAACTAATGACAAGTCCAAATGATTCTCACAGTGGACCACTTTGCTAACATAAATCTATTTTTGCATTATGTTGTCAGGGTTCCAAATAGTATCTGCTGTCTTCTGCAGCCAAAGTACCCAAACTTACAAGATGCTTCAGTAGAGGATATCCCAAAACATTTATTCCAGTGAGCAGATGCTTTAGTACCTTCAGACTGTTATGGAAACTTCTCCCACCACCATGAATGACTTTTTCTAATAATCCAGTCAAATTCCTTGCCCTGGTGAGGCAGTGAAGTGCTCCACAGCCCCTGGAGCCTTTATCCCAGCCTGGCAGTGGTGCCAATCACAGGCACACCAAGGACAATGCTCCACTCCACCCTAACCCAGCCCCTGAGTGGCCAAAGGACCAGAAGTCCCACCTGGGGGAAAAGCACAGGGGGATTTAAGGCCAAAGATGAGGTAAAGCTTTCATCTTGACCCTGCCTTCATCTTGGAGTATCCATCTGAATACAGAGGTGGGTAGTTATGTGTGTGCTTTTCTGTCTTCTAATTCCCTCTTGGAACCTCTTGAGTAACTAAAAATCAAATAGGCTTAAAGTTTGCTAAGTTGAATGGGCCAAGTTAATGCTCTGAGAAGCATTTTATGTTGATTGAATGTTGTTAGAATAAGCAAGTGAATGAGTAATAGTACAAACTACACCCTGCAGCCTTTGCATGTTATCCTAAGATTTTCCCAGTGGGACAAGATCTTTAACATCCTTTTCACACTTGCAACACTGACACAATTTAACTCTGCATGGTACAACAGTGATATCAATGAAATGTGTACTTCAGATAAATGCTATTACTTAAATCAGTTTGTAAAGACAACCCAGCAGGCAGCAGTCAAAATAGATTGGCAAGAAAATGAAATGGGCTGTATCTTACCTCCACTGTTCCCAAAACCACTTTGCTTTCTAACTAACTGGCAATCTGACAAAAAAACTTATTAGGAAATGAAAAGTTATGAGAAGTTTTGTGCCAGTAATATGTGTGGAATGTGCTGTGAAGCACTTAATGCTTATAAAGTCTAGATGTGTTCACAGTATGTAAGAAAACAAAAGTACATACAATTAATAGAGCAGAATATTACTCAATAGCAATCTGAAATACAAAAATCCCACTTCAATCTGCTATCTCTGCAAACACTTAATTTATGCTCATTATAAATGGTAAATACATACCTAGCTAGCAAATCTATAATCAAATTCTCATGTCAGTTTTTAATTTTCTCAATTTTTTTTTCAGTCCCTGCAAGTGTTGCAATTGAACCAATTCCACTCAAGGGGATGCAAAAGACATTAAGAAAACAGGAGATTTATCAGTTTTATATTTTGACTATCAAAATGGTGCATGCACAAACTTGCCTAAAAACTTTTCAAGACTGCTATGGACATCTATGTCTAAGTCTTACATGCCACAAGAGCACTGAAAGTTACAACTATATTTACAAGCAAAACCCAACATGGCTCTTGTACATATTATATCAACAAAAGAAGCTTTCTGTGTACATTTTACATTAAACACTGAGAATCTGAAAAAAAAAAAATCCCATAAATCATAAATAAGTCTTTATAACTTAAGCTGTATCAGGTGCCAAAATCATAAAATTCATTCCAAGATCTTGCTGTTCATCATGATAGTGAAATATTAAAATGATCTTCCCTCTTCATTCTACTCAAATAACATCACCTTGCTTTGTGGACACACCCCAAATTCTAGTTTTCAGGCTCCACACAAGCCTTTTCCACAGCCAATATTTTCTCAGTTCTCATTACACAACAAGATCCCAGGCTCACCACAACTTTATCACCTACACTCCTTTTAGAATGCTGGGAGGACTGCATTTCTCTTGTCCTAGTATTTTTAACTAGTAACACCTATTTCTTAATAAATTATGCCCTCCTCTTAGAACTTCCCCAAAGAAGACCACTTCTGCAACATTGTCTGCTGCTTCCCCCACGAGTGGTCCTGGAAAGCTGCTGCAGGCAGCTCCTGTTTCCTTCTTCAGAAGCTTCTGAAAAATGCTCCTCCAATGTGTCAAAAATAAATTCTGCAGCATACTTCATATTACTGAACTGAGCAGGTTGGAAGCTCCTTGCTCCAGACAGTTGACACCACAAACTACTCACTGGACTTCTTCCTCTGGACTTCTTCCCCTGGCTCTCACTGGACTGGAGAAATTCACATGCTTGTGTTGGGAAGGTAGAATTAGAAAGAAATTATAAATATGACTCTTTAGCCAGAAAGGCTAAGGAAGAAATACAAATGAAAGCACGGTTTGAATAATTCAAAGAAACCGCTCTGGTCTGCCAGAACACATTCTTTCCCCCAGTAAAACTAAGCTAAGACCCCTCTCCCCAGCCTTATAAGGAAAGCTCTGAAGGACCCTGAGATAACTAAAAATATGCAAAAGCAGCAATTTCTATAGGTCACACACAAATATTACTGTATTAGTATACTTAGAAAGATTGGTTAGTGAAGGAATAGGATATTCAATGTATAGATTATATAAGTAATTGTAAAAGAGAGTTCTCTCTCTTGGTTCTCTCTTGGTTCTCTCTTGGTTCTCTCTTGGTTCTCTCTTGGTTCTCTCTTGGTTCTCTCTTGGTTCTCTCTTGGTTCTCTTACTACGTTCTCTTGCTGCTCTTTCCTGCTCTTCTTTAGCTCTTTTTCCCGGCTCTCTCACTTCTGTTCTGATACTCTCTTTCATAGCAATCTTAAGTCTTGAACTCATGTATTCATATTTTATCCCCTTTTGTATTGTTTCCTCTGAGCCTGCTTTGAGCTCTATCTGCTGGCTCATAGCAGGCTCTCTCTCTCTCTCCCACGCCCTGAAATAAACTACTAACATCTAACTCGACTATAGAGGTCTCTGCTGTGTCTCTGACCGTCCACAGAAAGTGTCTCCTACATGCTTGCATTTGCATCATTCACACTAGAATGATGTTCTGTAGGCTGGGCAAGGTTCCAGTACAACTACACATCAATTGCTCTGTCTCTGAATACTGATAATTTGCTAGAAGATATTATAAACAACCTGTACTTATAACAATAGTTGTCAAAATTGATTTAGACATTCTTTGTAGGAGAAAAAAAGGATCATTTTTGCTAGAAATGCATTTCACATATTTGTCTTAAAATTAAAATTTATTTGAAGTAATTAACAAAAGATGTTATTTACAGCTGAATTAAATTGAAAAAGGAGAACAGGATCATTTACAACCAAGTAACAGACTAAAAACCAGAAAGACAAAAAAAATAAAAATCCCCAATTTTGGAAATATTTTTCTGTCTCTTGGAGCTCCACATGTCATCATTAGATGCAATCTAAGAACATCTAAAGCACCATAATGCTAAGCATGAACATGTTCTAATATTAGCATCTGCTTAACTTGCTTGCACATGAATAAAGATTTTAACACAATGAAGCTACTCCAATGAAAATAATTTAGAGGGTCAAAATAATTTTAATATTTCCATCACAAGACTCTCAAAACTATTCACAAAAGAAAACACAATTCACCCTATTCTCATTGGCTATCCATCAATCCTGTTTGAAATATGGATGAACTCAGAATTAAATCCTATTTTTTTTCTTGGAAACACAAAGTAAAAGATTTTTTGATGTCCTTGATTTAACATCCAGTGGGATATTTCCTTGAGAAAAGCTTCTAACAAAGTTTCTTGACATATTTTGTTCTTGCTTCCTGCTCTTCCTTTTAATTCCTAGTGAAGAAAGAAATGTTATTAGAAATAGGGATACAGTCAGTAAATGTAAGTAGAATTTAGCCTACATGGACCTCCTTTTCAGAATATGTCTAAGAATTTTTATACATTTCTTTCTTTCACTGAAAGCCTAATTTTAATATGCAAAAATGTAATCACTCTTAGCTCAAAAATAGTGTTTTAATTGTCTATAATGTCCCATGATTAGACCCTCAAGTGACACAAGATGTATTAAAAAGGCACAACAGTCTATACAAAGATGTAGAAATATAAAAGTGTTATTTATCATTCTTATTGCAGAATAGCATTGAAAAATCAACACTGTCATTATAGAAAGTTTTGTCTTTTTAATCTGAAAACAACTCTTCATCTTAGATATTTGGTTAAGGTTTATTCTGCTCTTGTAATGCACACTCTTGAAAAAAAATCTACATATTCAGCTAAATATTGAAGAATCAAAAAATTTATTCTCATTTCAAAACATGCTACTGCATTACAGAGTTTCTTAATTCCAGAGTAGTGACTGAACACTGGTAACTTCTTAACCTGGTCTGTTGTAGCAGACATGGATTCTGATATAACCCTGCATGCAATTTGCCAAATAAGTAACTTGGTTAGACAGAATTTAGACTCAGATATTCAGTTTCCAGAAAGCTTCTTGTAAAACCTCAGCATTTCTCATGAATTCAGAATAAGACATTTTCACATGTATTTGCTCCCTCACAGCAAATTTTTACCTAGAAAAATGTATGTGCTGTAAAATCAGTGTATTGCCCATACCATTGGAAAAAGCTGCACAGTGGAAATGTTTTTTCACATTGCTTTTCTATAGCAGACTAAAATTTTAAAACTAATATTTGATCTCCTCTAAATAGCCCAAGAAGATTGTTAAGTGTATCTTTTTTCCTTAAGATAGAGAGAAAAAAGGAGGCAATTGGGTAGAGATGAAGGAAAATTGTACAGATTTAGCATATTAAAATCTGCTGTGGGTGCCAAGCAACTTAGTGCCATGTACTGGAAAAGGCAGAGGTTTTTATAAAATTGTGAAAACATTTGTGAACATTTGCTGAAAAAATTATTTGTAACTGCTTTTATTACAGAAATGACTTATGCACCTCAGAGAGAAGCCATATAATTGAGGAAAACTTTCACACAATAGAATTTATATTATCAGCAGTATGTTAGAAGAAAAATAATTTTTCCTTAGTTCTTGTTTTTGCCCAAATAGCTCCAAATTTTAAGACCAATAATTCTCTGAAAAAATCTGTTAAAAAAAATAAATCAGTGTGGTGGTGCAAAGAATTAAAAACAGATATGGAAATTATTAGAGAATTTGATTTCTTGATAAAGCACACTTGGGCAAAGACAAAACTGCTAATAAAGTTCACCAAATTACTCAACACGTACATGAACTACTTTAGGTGGAAGACCTTGGCTCTTGGGGAAAAGGTTTTCCCAACAACCTTGTAATAATATTGATTATTGATTACACTATCTATACCCATTCTCTGACACTCACCAGCTGCCTGGGGTACTCTCAAGGCTGCGTGGCTCAGCAAGACGTCCTGTCGAACTCTCTTGGCAGAAACTGGGTCTTGCAGGTTGCCCAACACAGTGTTGGATGGACAGCTGGAAAAGTTGCCAGAAAGGAGTTTACTTTCAGTACAGTCACTACTAACAGTGGTTGAGGCCTTGCAATGTAGAAATACTTTTAAATATTACCCAGTGTTCATAGAATCACAAGGGAGTGCAAAGCATAAACTAATTTATTATGTATATTTATGGATATTATTCCCCTTTTTCCTTTTAAAAAATTTACAAGAATGCTTCAACTGTGAAAATAAGAACTAATGTTGGCAATTGTATTAAAAGGAAGGATAATATGTCACAGTTTTTTCTGAAACCACACAAGTCAGTTTGATGGCCATCACGTATAAATTATATGAAGAAATAATCTTAAGGCATGTTACAAAATCCTTGAAATGACCAAGCTCTGTTTATTGAACAAATCACATTTTTTTATTGCTACAATAACTTTTCTACAGCCTCCAACACAGCTGGAGGGGGTGGCTTCATAGCAGACAATACTTTTTAACTAAGCTGCAAGAAAATGGTTACAGCTTCAAATTCATTATAAGAAAACCTCTATATTTTATCAATAGCACTTTATGTGATGGACTTAAGGTCTACAGTGAAAATTATGAACCCATCTGATCTCACCCTCTTGCAATTGCCTTACAACCTTCCTCAGTTCCACTCTGCAAGACAGCCTCATAAACAAGCTAATCACATTTATGTCCCAAGTTCCTATGCTTTTCCTATTCCTGTAATAAATATTGTTCTATTTCCACTTTATGGTCCCCTAACTCACACTTTCTTAATAATAATTTTCTGCCTAAATGAAAATATATTGCAAGCAGCAAAGACTAAGGCTTTCCCTGCACCAGCCCTAAAAATCTACCCATGCAAGCTTCTTGCAAGAGAACTTATGCCAACAAAAATGTGACATTATTTGGTAAAATAGTTTCTCTTATGACTGACTTGCCTCTAATTCCTTATCCTCAAAATCCAACTGTTTCAAATTGTACTTCTAATGTGGAAAATATGACAAATTTGTATTTTTATTCTAACATCAGTAGGAGATGAATGACTGGAGTGAGCCACTCCAGTCAGGGAAAGTATGGGAGAGAAAAGAGGGAATGGAACAAAGGCACACTCTGAAAAGTAAGAGCATGTTCCTTTTCTCTTTCACAAATGTGTTTTCACTCCTTCTCTTCATCACCAACTGCTAGACAAAACCATAAAGAATTTCAGTCTACAGACAAGTTACTGAGGCAGAATGATCCCTATAAAAGGAACAGAAGTTGTGGGATTTTTCTGTAGTGTACTGGGAAACATGTTTGAGACACAAAATAAACAAGATAAGCAGAAAGAGCTAGTCTTCTGGGAAGAAATAAGCAGATATATATGTATATATATGTATTAGAATTATTACACAGTTATTACAAAAAAAAGAGGCCTGTCTGAGAACTTTTATCTTAAAACTAGATAAATCAGGCTCCAAAAGTTCCCATATCCCTCCCTAGGGAGAATGTAGAAAAAACTAAAAATGTGAGCAGTGCCTCTTTTTCCACCCTTGAGAAAAAGAGTTTATTCCTCATCCTAGCAAGACAGTTTAGAACAGTAATTGATAACAATCAGAACAGCAACATGAAGCTAGACCAGATGAATCTGATCTTCTAGGATAATTCTCTACTTTAAAGATGCTAATAAACAAAAAGGCACTGAAGTTTCTTCCATGTCCTGTGGTCTATCTATAAGCTTGTTCCAACAGTCTTGAGATATTCTTCCTAAAACCTGTGTGGGGGCAGCTCCACTCACTGTCTAGCAACAGGTCATTCCTAACATGATTTTAAAAAAGGTTGTATCAATTTTTGCTTTTGGAAACAGGAAAGAAAAAAAGATCAGCTGTTTCATAGCTAATCAGATTTTAAATACACTTAAAAAAACCCCAAACCAAACGAATCAAAGAAATACACAAAAAAATTACAATTCAGCTTGTTGTCTACTCAGTTTCAGCTTTTCTGGTGCTCCTACTAACAAATCCTCTTTTAGGGACATAAAACAGAAGCACTGATACAAAAGTTCTTCCTAGAGCAGATCACAAAAATTAAGTGACAATATACGAGACTGAAAACGAATTATCAGAAAATCAAAGTTGATCATGGAAGTATTGTCATGTTTATTTTTTCCCTGTTTTCTATTTTAGTAGTTTCTAATGTGCTCCAGCAAAGGCAGAAGAGTTTCAAAAAACTTAAGATTTTTAATTGATAATGAAATTTTTCTTTTCAGAATGATGTGTCATCTTTCTGTTTTAATTAGACAGCAGCTACACAAGACATAATATTAATAATATTCATTTGTAATTATTAAAACAGAGGTTCTTGAACCGAGACTAAATAAAAAAAATCTACTGAAACTACCCAGAAAAACAAACAAAAATTAATTGAATTCAAACATATTTGAATCAGAACATGTCATATGCAGGCCCAAATGACATGTGTAAGATGTTTGCAGATTTGAAATACAATAATGAAAATGAAGTAAGAACTTAAGAAATGAAAACTCATTTTGTATAGAAGGGTTAGTTTAGTCTTACCTTAATACCTTTCTTTTTCTCTGAGCAGCTGAAGTCATTGCCATATATGAGGGCTTCTCAAATACTGGAGCTGAATTGTTTTTTCTTAAGGAAGAAAGATCAAGTCTGAAATAAAAGGATGACATTTTTGTAAAACATATTCTTGGTAAAAGGCAAGTAAATTTGTTCTTAACAGTAAACAAAACTGTTGTTTTGTTGGCAAGTTGAAAACCAAAACTGGAAATTAATTTCATTAATGTTATTTGAGGTAGCTTTGTCGACTTTAGACATGCACAGCAGCTTTAAGCACGGTATCTCCTAATGTGGAGAGGTTAAATATCCATTTTACAGACAGAAAACATAAGGCTTAGAGAAAGTAACTTGCCTGAGGCATCACAATCAATTTAAAAAAAATGCTGTATTTTCTTTTTGGTACAAATCTTATAAAACAGGATAATCTTTCAACTTCATTTGTTGCCACTAACATACTACTCTTTTCAAATAATGGCAGAATTGAATTTGATGTTGATCAAAATTAAGGTTTTCAAAATGTTTGGTTTATTTATAAAATGGATATAAATGGAAAAATCCAGCTGTAAAGATAGACAGGATTAAATTACTTGCCATTAAAAGGAAAATACCTTTGCACAATGCTATTGCTGCATGGCTGTGACTCCTTCACAGATGAGTAAGCAGATAATTCATTTGTTTCATCTGTACCTTCATAGAGAATTATTGTTGAGTTCATGACAGCCTCGTCACACTCTGGGATGACATCACAAGTAGTGTCCATAATATTGGCCTTTTTGACTGGCATGTCTGTACTACATGTACTGACTTCCCCCAGGCCTGCAAGGTGCAAAGCCTTCACAGTCTGAGAACAGAAGCTTTGTGCTGGCTTCCTGCAAGAGTCTGGGGTATAGATTATAGGGTAGACTTCCTTGGCAAGAGAATCCTCCAGATGCTGCAAGCTGCACTGGTTGTTGGTAGGTAGACTTGGAGCTACGACTGGAGAGTCCAGTAACTTCCTCCTAGTCCTCTTCTGTGGTGGCTCTGTATGTTCTAATACTTGGGTATTTTTATTCTTTTCTTGTGATGGTGTACCAAAAGAGGTGCCTGTGAAACATAAGTAACAATGCTCAGCACCTCTAACTGCACATACAACTTTAATCTTGCTTTTACCCTCCTCTTCCCAAAGGAGACATTAGCAGAAATTATTAAAAATACTATTTATTTAATATACATATCAACTTGATCAAATAAGTGAAATTATTTCTATTGCAGCATTGTCTAAGATGGTATTTGCTCTGCAACACTCCAAGTATTATAAACATGCATAGGTTGGAGCAGTTAATCCCAGAGGTTACAGAAATAGTCACAACTAAGATCTGACACATGACAAGAGGGAATGAAAGAGTAACAGTATTGAAAATTATTGCACTACCATGATAAAACTCATATGTTAAGGTGGTACAATCACAGTAATCTAGAGGTGACTCCTGATCACAGCCATTTTTTCCCCCAGCAAGTACCATGCAGAATAATGAGAGACTATTGAAAAAAGAATGACACAAACAAAGGACAAAATTCTCTGACACTGCAAACGAGCAAGCAGGGTTTTGCAAAAGGGGAAACAAAGAAGTAACTGAGACTCTGTCATCCTACTCTGTCAGCTGTGGGGAGCAAAGCTCTTGACTAACAACTTTCCCCACCCTCAAAACTAAAGCAAGCAATACAGTGTAATTGGCCATTCTCATTGATCCCGATTTAAACTATTCTTCTTACAGTGTCATAATGGTTTTATTTTTGAGCAAGTGGGAATAAAGGCAATCTCCAAAGAAAAGGCCCTTCTTTTACTCAAGCTTTCAGTGAAGGAGGATCATTTTAAGACACAGCTCACTGTTCAAATTAGGTAGGCAACTGGTGACTTACACAGTTAATAACAAAAAAATACAGAATTTCTTTTTTAAGCAAATCAAGAGCAGGAGAGGGCTGTCAAAACCCCAAGTGCTTCTATATTTAACTTCCAGTGCAAATTTAAGAAATGAAGCCTAGTATCCTTAAAATGCCTATGGATTGGATCCCTTTCAGCTGGCAGCCACAGATTTATACTTCTCCTTTCTGCATTGCCTCCTTCATGCCTATGAGCAACTAAACTGCAAAAAAGAACTCCTGCTTTTTAAATTGATGCAAGTTACTCAGGAATTAGCTATGGTATTCTTAGAACAGTGTTGATAAATATTTATTTCTTCTAAATTTCATTCTATTTTTGCCTCAGACTAAGAAAGCTAGTTTGAACTCCTAAGTCTGAATGCTTCTATAGTTCTCTCTCATGTGTTAACACTTAGGGCATTTTAACTGCTCCAAAAACATTCTTTGAACAGGACAAACACTGATTAAAAACATGTATGTATTGTATTATTTCACCTCCACAAGCTTGATTTGTTACAGAAAGCAAGGCTTAAATAGTTGCAGCTTTTTCTCTGCTTACCATTTCTCAGGCCCCATTGAATTTTGACCTCATTGCCCAGTTGCAACCCAATTTGCTAAGGTGCTTAAAAAACCCAATTGCCCAAGTAGCCCCAGAAATCAGGTATTTTGGAGAAAAGGCCCAAGTAAGATCCTCACTGAAGAGAAGCCAATGAGGGATGATCTCAGCGCTGTTTCTGCACACACACTTTGGTTCTGGACATGCCATGTGATTGGAGACCCAGCTACATGAGATGATGCCACTTAGAAGATACAAAATAGAGCTACAAGGGGCAGCCAAGGATTTAAAGACCACAATGACACCTAGACCTGCTCCAGGAGGTTAGAATTTACAGTATCAAAGTGTGTACAAGTAGCAAATAAATTAGATAATTAGATATAGGCCATGAGTCTATTCTATGTTGCCACAACTTCATTCAATAATGAAACCATTGGGAAAAAAAAAAAAGAAGCAAACATTTATTCATCACTCAAGGGCTCAGTGTCAGAATGAGCAATGTTTAAACTGCTTATGGGAAAAGTAGTGTGGACAATTACACGAACAATTACAATTCTATTACATTGCTTCCAGCTTTGAAGAAACACATTCATGGAAAACTTGGGCCTGAGAGGACTACCTGACATAAATTAACTAAATTGTGAATTTGTCTATGTGTGCTCTTATGTACAGTTCACTTTATGTATTTAAAGGAACTTTTTTTTTTGGTTAAAATTAAAAATATATTATCTTGTACCACATCTAATCCCCAGCCAGCTTTCACCAGGTGAAATGCAGCAGGTTGCTGAAATGCAGTGCCTTGGTTGTAATCTAAACACTAAGCTAATTCAGGATATTCCCCATGAGTAGTGGAATGGAAAACAGTAGTAAAACATGGCCTGAGTGTTCCCCAAATAATCTTTACCTCCACCCAAAATAAAACAGTCCCACTGTGATAAAGACATTTCTACAAGACTTGGATTCAGCAACAAACAAGAAACTTACTTATTAACAATTTAAAACATCTACTCTCCAACACTATCAACAATGCTATGCTTCATTATGTACTTGCTCTTTTATTTTATTTAAATAAGTACAGTATATGCCTCAGTGTAACAGACTTACAAATCTAAAAAAAATTTAAAAAATCTAGTCCTCACAACCAAAAATTGAATCCAAACCTTTTTTATAAAGACTTTTGACATCTTATATTCTTAAATACAAGCATAAGGTTTACATAATCTAGTGCTTGAATTAACTATCCATTAAACGCCTCAGAGCACATTTAAAATATTCATTTATTAATTTTTACTTACATACATCTGAATGCCTGTTTCAGGAAAAATAATGGTTAGAATTCTATTAGACCATTGTTACATTAGGACAGGGAGGTTTCAGTTTCAGAAAGTTTGCTTACTGTAAGACACTGAGGTTTTGCTAATGTCCTAAGGTTACTAGAAGGAAGTCTGATGGAGAAACATTTTGGTGGGAGTGCCAAGGTTCAGAAGCTTCTACAGGCCTAAGTATTGGAAGCATTTTTAAATTAACTGTAAATACTACCATTTAAATCATTAATTAAATACGTAAAGAACACAAAAGTACTGCCAACATAAATAATTTGATGAATTCCATCATAATGGAGAGCATTTTATACTGTAATACAAGCAAACTAATAACGATAGTTGCAGGAATTCTACATAAGGCAAATATAAGCTGTTAGGAAAAACAAAAACCCATTTTAAAAATCTATTTATTTCTGGAATAAAACTCATTGTAAAACTAAGTTAAAACACAACAAGCTTTTCTTGTCATTAAAGTGTTGGAAATAATATCAAATACTTAAGGAAGTGTCCTTTCCCATACCTTTTGGTGAAAACATTAGGTTCCTCCTAACACATTAAACAGGTAAACAAACATCACCAGCAATATCACATTTAACTTCACTAAATAACACAAACCAAATACTATGTGACAAAAACAACTCCAAAATCCTAATTCCATTTTAGCTTGTTGTTCTACTAGCTCCAAACAGTTATGATCTCAGCTAAATAAAAATACAGCAAGAAAAACATGTGGACCACAAAATAAAGAATTGCCAGTGTTTCTATTTCCATCTTTTGAAGGAAGCATGATACAGAAGCTAATTGCTAACTTTTTTGCAAGTGCTTTTGATAACTACTATTGAGAAGTTTATGTAAAAGGGACTCAGAACAGAAGCTGCTACAGAAATTCTACTACTTCCATAAATTTCCAAACACATGGTACTGAAGACGATACAGTGGAGAACCAAGTAGGGCTATTTATATTTCATTAAAGAAAAAATCCAAGTAGTTCCTGAATGGATGTCTGATAGTAATCATTAAGTATTGCCATTATTTTCCTACTGGAAGATAAACATGCTCCAACTATAAAAAAATTATTCAATTTTCAAACACATTCCATAATAAGGCAGGGAAATTATGTTTATAGTTTATATTTGCTTCATGTTTATAGCTACTTCAATCTTTTGCATCAATAGCATCATCATCATAATTCAGTAATATTTCTTATTTCATATACAAGAATTAATCACTTATATACTTTCCAGAACAGCTGCAGTTAACTTGATGGAGTTTAAAACAAAAATCTGGAAGTTTTATTTCCTTACTTTCAGCTACAATGTCTCTCTTTAAAAATAAACATTATTCCAAATATATTTTAAAGAAATCACATATTTGCTGATCCTTAACTTCAGGCTGATGTTTATAAAAAGATAATAGTCCAAATTCTTTAAGATATTATTTAAGAGCTCACTCAGAAATTAAACACAAAAGCCATCATCCATTGATCATCCAGTGATATGGGGTGCTTTTGGTCCTTAGTTTGCTGTATCATTTGCCCCAAAAAGACTACTCAGAAGTACTGATTTATCTTGACAAGAAACATAGCAATCTCAGATATTTATAGCCCTGTGCATTAATATGAGAAGCAGAATGCACTATGTGTGAAACATGAGTCACAGGAAAAGTGAGCAGAGCTCATGGCAAAACAACTCTGATGAATTGAGTTAGTTCTAATTGACATTATGGACAAAATAATGGCCAAGACTTGTCTTCTTCTGGAACTCATGCTAATACATGCATAAGGGGATTATTTCTGGAAACTGTGCTAAATTAAGTCTACCAGGTTGTTCTGCTAAAGTGAAATTAAATATTAATGTATTCATTTCAATAAACATTTCTGGGCTACCACTGATTGATCAAATTACAATTCTAATCATACGTTTTCATTCTTTTAACAACTGACTCATGGAATTCCAAATTGCAAATGAGGTCTAGTCAGTGCATTTCAATTATTTAATATTCCTATGACCCAAAGGCATCATCACTGTGATGGCAAGTTTCTCAATAGGTTCACAAACAACAGCTGTGAACTGAAAAAGGCTCAAATCCAGGCTGCATTCTTGCAAGTCCCAGTGATCAGGTGTACTGTTTTACACAGCATGAGAAAAAATACTTAGAAGTCACACAAGACAGTATGAAAGAGCTGCTTAGTAAGACAAATCTTTCCTATTCAAGACACATACTTTCCCTATTTTTAATTAAATCTTTTACTATGTACAACTATACCCAAATTTTTCTTGCCATACAAGATAAAAACCTGACTTTTCAGATCAGAATGTTTGTGACAAAGGGAGGCAATGGATGCCTTCTTTTTTTCCTATAAATCAATTCCATTTTCTCAGTGGTAACCTACAGTAAGGCTTCTGGAAATGGGATGCTTGAAACAGCGCCAAGAACTTCCTCATTCAAAGAAACACTTGCAAGTACCAGTCAGAGCTCTCCACCCATCACTCTGAATTCTGAATTCTGTATGGCTCCCTGGTAATGAACACTTAAGAATGGGGGCCCAAATCCAGTCTTTAATGAACTTGTTTCCACAGCCTGAGCTTTCTTTGAGATGAACAGTTAAATTGTTCATGACACTGCAAATTTATGGTTACATTAAGCATACACAAGGCTTAATCTAAATTTTTAATGTATGTGTCAAATAAAAGAGAAGATACTGGAAAACCAGCATTTTCTGTAAAAAGCAACAAATGTAACATAATTAAGGTCAGAACTTAACAAAAGGTGTTTAAAGATTTCAAAGGCTAAAGGAAAAACAAGATAGAAGGGGGTCAACTCCTGTAGTGAAGCACTACATGTGCTTTGGCAAAGCATTAATTAATTAACTTTCACTAGAAATCAAGAGTTGATTCACAAGAATTGACTACCATGATAATTTGACCATAGAAACAGACATTGAATGAATGGTCAGAAAACATCTTTATCTTTTCCTCCCATGCTATGACTTTATAATCTTTAATATATAAGAGACCCTTTCCAAGGAAAAAAAAATCTTCATTAGAAACAAAGACTTGGGCATTACTGCAAACCAGCTGAAATTCTTTGCTAGTTTGAAACTCCTAATAGGAAGAAGGACCTAATAACAAGGTAATATCAAAATAAATTCAAATCAAAGTAAGAATGTTTAGAATTATATTCCAAGAACTTATTTCTGTAGAGGATTTTTTTTAACAAAACCTAGAAAAAATCCCCCTACCCTTTCCCCTTTGCTATCCTTTTCTTTACAGTTTTTAGATTTTTTATCCTAATCAATTACTAGTTTGACTTTCTTCTTCAGGACCAGGTTAGCAAATGTATTTAATTATTAATGACTAAAACTTCCAAATATGGATAAGAGATGGAATAAGGGATGGACACATCCCTAGATACTGCTGAGTTCAACAAGAGACACAATTATTTATTTTGTAAGCCTACACTGAAGAGAAATAAATATTTTTCCATTAATTCTTTGTGTTTTATACAAGAATGCTGTATCATCTTTGCAGAGGGATTTTACCTCAAAAAATTGTCTTTCAAATGTGTTAAACTTACATTTCATATAAAGGAATCATTGCATTGCCATCAATTAACTTTTTTACCTTCTCCTCTTATTTATTGAGCAAACTTCCAAAATAAGGCAACATACATTTATATTAAATGGGATATTAAAAAACCCACATTTCTCAAAAATAAGAACTGAATCACAAGGACTCAAATACACTGCTCTTTCCTGATGTCAAAATGCAGGCCATGCAAATATGTTAAATTGTAATATGAAGTTTTATATAAGGAATAACAACCACTGCATTGTTTGGTTCTTTTCTTTTTTCCACCTTGGAGCAAAATACTACTTCCTTCCCAATACCTTGAACAAATTATAGACAATAAAATATCAATGCATCAAAGGTGCAAGGGAATTTGTTTAAAACACTAAGTTTTTTCACCAAGATCTCCTGAGATAACTTTAGGAAGCAGGAAGTGGATTCTTGAATAACTTATTTCATCTTTAAAGAAAAAAAAAAATTACTACATTCCTCCCATTTCTGGTTGGGATGCTGCTCCTTGAACTACTTCATATTTTCCCATGCTAATGCATTTTTTATGATTATTAATTTTTTCTTATTAGTATGTTGTAAACATTTTGCACAAGAGAAATGAAATGATACTGTGTTATGTAAATCAAGAGTCCAATTATTTTAAATGTGAATTCAAACAAACAATTGAAGAAGAGATATTTAGTTGTGTTTGTGTGCTGAACAGAAAACAAAATTCAAGCACCAATAGGTGGATTAGTTTTTTTCCTCCCCACCTCTACTGAAGTGATTGTGTCAACACCATTAGTATTTTAGGTAACCTTTCCCTAAAGATGGCAAAATTTGGAGTGCAGTTGCTTCCTATCATGTTTTATCTTGCATCTAATGTGACAGTAATACCCCATTATTTTCTTTTCCAAAGTTCAAAAGCCAAAAAAAAATCATAAAAATACTACAAAAGATTTTTGTGGTAATCTTCAGGTAAAGACACCATTTATAATTGAAAAAAAGTCTGTCTTAACTGAAAATGGTGCCCATTTACTTACTTGAACATAAAATTTAGCATTTAGGATAAGGGAACAAATGGAAAACATACACAAGAAAACCCCTTGAATAATGTCCAATGATTTGAATAAAATGAAATGTTTATGTTTTAATAGTTCATATGGAAATTAAATAATACTCATTTTAGTATTAATTTCACTAAGAACCAACCAAGGCCTCTTACAACACAAAACCTCAAAAAAGGTAGAAAAGAAGTAGATTAATCAAGAGCTCTAACAAAGCTTAATCAGAAACAAATTCACAACACTGATAACCTATGTATGACGAGACAGAATCATTACAATCAATATTTCATTAAAAAGGATGTTACACAACTTCTGGATTAGTGTCCCTACCCATTCTGCCACCTCTATACAAAAACCTTAGTATCTAAAAACATATCCCTGTGATTTAAAATAAACACCAGCTTTCAACCTTGCTGAATCCCTGACTAACATGGGCAGAATAAGAAGTGTAAGCATGCAAATCTGGTAACTTTCTTTTCCTCCTCTCTGTAGAAACAAAAGCAAACACACACTAAAAAGAAAAAACAATCCAAACTAAAAGCAAACCAATGCCACTCATGGAAAAAAACCCCAAATCAACCAAAAAACCAAATGAAGAAACTCCACCCCACTGCCAATATAACCTGAAGTTCACATTGCAGACAGTGAAACACTGTGTATCAACTATTTGGTACCATCAACACAAACACATACCAAAAATCACACACATTCTTTATGGGAAGAGGAGCAATACATGGTTTTGCTAAAATAATTCTTAAGATGTATGGAAGAAAGCTGTCAAAAGGAAGGAACTCATTTCATAGTCCACTGTGGTCAGTGCTGCTTTTGAGAAGCTGAAGTACTTTTTGAAGCAGTGTTTATCTCTTTTTTTCCCTTGTTACCTATGGATGTCTGTCAGTTAAGGATTATTAGCAGCAATGAGAAAGCCTTGGGGTGTTGAGTGCTCCCTATCCACAGCACAAAACACAAGCATGGGCCCCACAGCAGTTGAACTATCAGGATGAAATTTGGCATATAATCCATCAGAACAACACTGTCTATGAGGATTCTTCATCCCTTTTTACCCAGACTATGCTCCAGGGCAACTCACTTTACAGCTAAAGAAGAAAAGCCAGCAATATAGAACCATGGGGAAAAAATGGGGCCATCAGGATACAGCAAAACAGTCAGTTCCCTGGTACATATGGTGAATCCTTTGACTCTTGGAAACAAACTTTTAAAATATTGTAGCATGTTGATTCCAAGTGAACCTGTAATTAATAGTAAATCTCATCTCCCTCAAGGCTATTATTAGAAACCATGCAAAACCATACCTGCTTAACATTTCAAGTCACTTTAACAGAATTATAATCAACTAACTATGATGCCTTTCCCACATGAAATGTCACATGAAAGATTCAAATGCAATTTTTAATAGCACTCACAGGATCTATGTATCAATATACATGGGCTATGTTATAACAAGAAGAGGATGAATTGATCTGTTGCAGTGCATGCCTAGCTGGTGAAAAAGTAAATTTCTTTCCTATATCTGATTAAGAATGGTGTAAAATTTATAGAAAGTGGGTCTGAGACTCAATTTTACATTTGGCTTCAGTATCTGCAGAAGTGCACATCTGTGTTTATGGATGATATCTGACTGCTGCAGGAGATATTTAAAAGTATTTCCAACAGAGAAAAAATTAATGATATACTTACTGCATGGGGTGTTTGGTCTGCTCACGAGCTGTGGGAATGAAAAGATAGCTGACATTTCTACTTCATGGTTTTGATCTTGATTCTTTTCTTCAGCCTGGTCAGCCCAAGCTACTGACTTTTGTCTTTGAATCAGCTGCTCAACCTCTGCATAATCAGTCTCACTTGAGTCATTAGTCAAACCAGCTTCTTTCAAAACCAGGTATTGCTTGCGAAGAACTGGAAGTGCAGTATTTAATACTCTGTAAAACAGCAAGAGGCAAGACAAGTTTGCTTAAGAAAACACAATTTTAACCCAGAAAAAAAAAAGTCTCACAAAAATCTTGCTGTTTCAATTAAAACTAAATTCTCTAAATAGGCCTTCTCAAGTTACAAGTGTCAGAACACAACATCCCACTTGCCATGCAACCATACTTACTTTTCTGTTTGCTTATTATACTGATCTTGAAGGGACACCAGAGATAGCATGTGTTCAATCTGGGCTTTAAGGGCCTGAACTTCTAGGTTTAAATGGCAGTACTGCAGATCTTGACAAAGTTCCTTTGGGAAATTAGGAATAAAAATGAAAATCACACAGCTGTATATCAAACTTGTGGGATAAAACCAAAACATAAACTAAAAATAATATTAGATCAGGATATGTTGGAAAGTAAAGATGAGTGGAGCTATATTATTATAAAAAAGTTTTATCATGGAAAAGTATGAATTATTTGATTTTTATTTACATGCATAAAAATAACTTTGTAGATTCCTTTGACCAATAGCATGTATGCTGCAATTAGCATTAAAAATCCAACAGGCACATATGGATGCTTATCTATGTATGCCCAAATATGTTAGCCTCTTTCTGTACACTCTCCATATATTTCACTTTATTTCAATTACCAAACTGTCCTTAACTCAGAGGTTTTACCCTTTTTCCAATTCTCCTCCCCATCCCCAACCATGACAAAGTGAAAGGCATTTTACTTTTGGAATACGCCCATCCTGACCCAGAAGCCGCATTTCATTTTCAACACGGTGCAGCCATTTGGTATTTTCCTCAAAAAGATTGGTCTGCTCATCTTTTTTCTTCTGCATGTATAAATAGTGGCTATTAAGTGCTGAAAGCCTTAGATCCCGCTTGCAAGTGGCCTAAAAAAAAATAAAAATCCCCCCCCGCAAAATAATCAGCATTTAAGGTGGAAATTTTCAAATTATGTTCACCAAATTTTCTTTATTATATATATTTTCCTTATTTTTATATAACATAACCAAATAATTCCTAGTAACTCAAGAATGAATAAGAATAAGCAGTTTTTCCATTTTCTTTATGCAGTTATCTCCTACAAAAAGCCTGCTAAAAGATAAAGCATTGAATAAAAGGAAAATCCTCTATCTTCAAACATTAAACTCTTCTGATGTTCGTACTGTTTCTGAAATATGACAACTAAAAGGCCCAAAAGCAGCAATGGCAAGTTGGATATAGGCAAGGTGGTGTCCTAACAAGGCAAAGGATACTCTTTTCTGTTTAGAAGACAACTATACTCTGCTGTATACCTCAAAAATTAGGTAATTACATCAATAGTCATAGAGGAGTGATAATCTGTGTGTCCCATTTTAATTAGATATTCATGCATTAATTCATTACTTAAGCAAAAAATTTACACAATTATATACACCAAAATGAAGAGATTATGCCCTCCACTACATTACAGAAAACTCACCCTTTCTACTCTTTCTTCAGAGCATATCAGTTGAATTTGTTCATGACATTGATTCTGGTAATATTTCTTTAGTGTATTTTCTTTCAGTTTCTTTTCCACCTTGAGGTATTCTTTTCTGATTTCCTCACGGTTTGCAAAGAGATTTTTAAGTACTTCTTTGTATCTGAAACCAAAGAATAATAATTATTTATTGAAGACTTTTTATGACCATCTCCTTTGGTAAGGGAATTTTCAATTCCAAATTAATAAATATAAAGAAATTAGAAGGAAATTAGTAAGGCCTATTGTAGATAGGCACTAAATAAAATGCCAGTAGATCAGTAAATTTTATGTAATTGAACTGAAAATGGGATGTGAAATTTTGAAGGAATCACTAAAAAGAAACCTTATAATTATGAAGACAACACTGGGATTTAAAAGATTTATGTGAAGAAGCTTCAGATGCCTTTCTCTAACTCCAAAAGATATTAAATACCTACATTCTCTACTTCTTGCATCAATTTCTTTAACAGATGTTAAATAAATATATTGTTGCCATATAAATACTGTTGCCATAGACACACAAGGTCTTCAGAAACCTGCTAGCTACCCTCAAAAAAATGGAAAACCACAAAAGTCTTCAGATGCTCCCTTTCCTTGAAGTAGCTGTACAATTTTCATCACTAATAGATGACAAAAGTTAGAATATTCATCATGTTTTAACACATATGGGTAATGGGGGGGAACCAAACTACTGGTAGATGGTACTCATGGAGTTATTCAGTAACTTGGTCTGCAATACAAGTCAGAATAACAAGAATAAGACCTGGAAGCATTTCCATACTGCAATAAAACTTTCACTGGTAGTACTTCACTCCTGAATACTGAAAATGCTTCAGTACAGAATGGCCAAAAAAATACTACACATCTTAATAATAACCAACCTGTTAAAGTATTTTATTACATCCTATGCTGTTAGAACTTTTCATAAAAATAAAAGCAGAGTTTAACATGCAAGTGTTCTAAAGATAAGCAATATTTGAGGTTATACAGTTTTTAGTATTAAAAAGCCCCATAAAATTAAAAACTGTAAAAATGCTAAAAACCCCAGGTTCAACTCCATAACAAGTTAAAGAAACATTCTTGTCATGCAAGTGACTTCTTGCCAGTGTTTCAGAAGTAGCAGTTCTAACTCACAGTCTAAAGCTTGAATAACTGAGTCTTTTATTGTATTCTAAGTGTTTTATTACTTGCCTTTTAAAAAGAAACAGAATTAATAATTCTCATAGAAATAAATACAAGAGGTTTTCACTGAGTCTAGAAGATGCTATCATATCTAGGTAAAAATGTGTACTAAAACAGAATTTGTAGGTATTGTTTCTTTAAGGAACAATAATAGGTTAATGGTTGCAGTCCATCTTTGAGGTATTTCCTAACCTAGAAGACTCTATAATAATGAAACAGTCAGCTGCAGAGAATCAGAGTTCTTACCCTATGCTGCTCCTATCTATACAATTATACTATTGATTTCACAACTCTTGGAGAATTTTTGTCCTCATAACATGCATAGAAACATGGCTCCTCCCAGCTGCTTGGAAAACACAGCAATAAGGAATCAAAGTGAATCCTCCCAGTTCCCATCAAGTAAAAAGCTGGGTATAAATCAGATGAGGGTGGAGATTCTGATGCTGTGTACCCTTCCTTATGAGGAGCCATTACTGGCAAACCAACCTCTTGTGTACTTCTGTTCACCAGTGTTCCAAATACAGCACAAAGCACAGCTTTGGTGGATAGCATATTTCAATAAGCACATTTCTGCTCTTAGGGAGTTCTCTTTACCCTCTGGTCTTAACTTGAAAATTACAAAGTTACCCTGTAAGCATATCCAGGGTACAAATCCTCTATATATACTAGCTAGTGTCAAAGAGCTCCAGGACCTGCTGGTTGTGGCTCTTGAGCCAGTGTCCACTGTCTACCCCAAACAGGCTCAAGACTTGATGTTGGCCAACAAGAGTTGGCAGACAACACATCTCCAAGCTTTAGCAGAAGGAGGAATGACTTTTAGGACTGAAGAAGCAAATTGTGTACTCCTTGAGTCTTTCAGATAACAGTGATGCAAAAATCATGGGTAGCTGGGCTGAAACAATATCATGGATAAAGCTCTCTTCCCTGTCCCAGCTAAAAGGGAGAGAAGGCAGCACAATACCTTCAAAATCTGTAAACAAATGGGAGAAATCAACTCCTTATCCACACATCACTATGAAGAACCTGGCAGTATATTCATGAGAAAAAAAAGAATGAGACATCCACATAGTTTCTGACATCCAAAGGGACTGGGATAAGTTTACATGTGGCCCTTTGGATTTTCCATAACAATGAAATGCAAACAAGCATTCTCTGACCAGCAAATCTTGGCATTGAATATGTCCAGCATTTTGAAAAGATATTTTAGAGACCTTGCCCTTGACTGACTCTTCCTACACACAAAGAATGAAATAAAGGGCAAATCACAGGAAATTAAATCAATCTTAAAGACATACAGTGCAAAAATATGCAGGAAAACTGTCAGAACTACCAACATGACTTAGAAGCCCACACTTCTTTTGAAAATTAAATTTAAATAACCTGAATGAAAGGGTTTATTGAAATGTCTGGAATGTCACTAAAGTAAGGCACAATTAGAGAACATCTTGCTTTGTATGTTTTTTTACTATATCTTAGAAAGCTTCCCAGGTTAAAAAATAGCACATTTGAAGGGCCAAAAAAAGAAAAAAAGTTAGCTGAATCAACTTAGGTGAGTAATTGTCAGAAATATAAGATATGCAGAGACATATCCAGAAATCCTTTTGCTCCAAAACCTACCCTCTTCATAGAATACAGTGGCTTCTACAACAAATTGATACTTCATGTTTTAGTTTGTTACATTTTATGTTCTCTCACGAGACTGTCACAAGAGAAAAGACAGACAGGAACACTACCAAAAAGAAAAAGAGGCTAAGAAATATTAAAGCAATAGAAAATAAGGAATCTACAAACATAAAGTGAACTCTCTGTAGAAAAACTTCCAGGTTTTGTCTCTCTCAAACCTTGCAGTAAAGATACTACTTGAATTAGTGCCTGCCAACAGTCGCAAGAGCTGCTGTCATTTATGCAAACTACATTCTGCCTACCCACAAACACAACCTGTTAAGAAGCTTTGCTGGAAGCCAGCATTCATATGCTCCTTCCTGTCACATGTCATTTCCTACATCCCCCCTTTTCTTTTTAAAACCACCACCAAGTTGTTCTAGAAAGAAACAACATGTCAGGCAAAGCCATACCTAGATAGAAGTAAAGCAGTGTTAAAATGAGGAAACCAATACTGAAGAAGAGTAGGTTTGTTTTACAAAAGCTCTTACAAGTCAGACAAACTCCAGCTTGGAAGCAAGCTCATGATGTGATTCATTTACCTTTCTATTTCTACTTGCTGATTGTTTGAAAGCTCTGCAGTATTATGGTTTTCAGGAATGCTTGCTTGCCTTTCTTCATATTCTCTCAGTTTCTCCTTCAACATTAGGATCTAAACAAAAAAAACCAAAAACATCTTTTAGTTGAACTGTGGTTTTTGGTTATTTTTCCCCAAATTACCATTATGTATTGAACAGCTTTACAAATGGCAGCAGGTGATATCCCTCTCAGAAGACAAAATTTTTTACTTCAAAATACATTAGAGCCATATAACCCTATAGAATCAATCTCAAACTATTTTTTATACTCAAAGTTAACCATTAATCTACCAAACTCTTACCAACAGATTTTTTTACATACCTCTTTCTTTTGTTCATTGCAAATTTTAGCATACTGGCTTATGTGACTGTCCAAACTAACAACATTGCTCTTCAACTGTAAAGAAACAATTTAGAATTTAAAGGCAGCTCCATCATATTTTCATGCATAATAAACACATTGTGTATATGGACTACACAGTTACAGTATATTATGAGGAAAGAGATTAATAAAATCCTGACTTGCACAGAGAGTCAGCTTTTGCTGCCATTAGTTGCACACCCATGGCCAGGACATTTCCCTCAACAAACCAAGAATAATTACATTTATGCAAGCATGTTTTGCATTTATTCAGATTAGTTTTGCTATTTAAATGTCTATCTTGTGCATTTCATTATAAAAGCTACCTTTAAGTAAGCAACAAATGGAAACTACAGTGAACCCTGCATTACATAAAAAGAATTAGGAGCTGTAATAAAAAAGAATATGAAAAATAAAATTAAACAATAGAGAGCAGAAACAGAACATTCCAGCTTTTCATTTATTAAGACAATCTCACTTAGCTTCTTGACTCTGGCTGAATTCTACCTGTACAAACCTGGACTGGCTCTTGTACAACTGTTCAGAAATTTCTTTAATATACTTGACAGTTCTCTGAGAAAGTAATAGCAAGATACTAAAAAAGGATGTGAATTCTACCAGCTGAGGATTATTTCTAAATTGCATGCTCACAAAACAACCTGTTTCAAACTGGCAGCATCATTTCATTAATGAAGCTATGTTGCTTTTAGGCCAGTGAATCTACTACACCCATCAGATAAGGAAAAGCTGACTGTAAAGAAAGATGTAACAGAACAAAATTTTGAGACAAAAGGAAAATAGACTATTCCAAAAGAAATTACTTTTCTTTTAATACTATATTATTGTACTTTGACAAGAGATCAATAAATACCAATATACTCACAGAAGATTTGATATCCTTTGCTCGGTTTGCATACTTAAGAGTATTATAGGTATCATCATAAAACAAAGAAGAAGGGCTAATAGCAGCTATCATTATTGTTCTGCAATTTCCTCCAAGAGAATCCTTCAATAAACGAGTAAGCTTGCTGTTTCGATAAGGAATGTGTTTCTTGCTCTAAAAAGAGTGATACATATTTTTATGATTTAGTTAAGTGTAGCTTAAAGTCTGCTTAGAATTTCAACAGCAGCACAAAACATGACAAACACTCATGAAACCTTTCCTTGACACAAGTAATTTTTCTTTGAAGTATCTATATATCTTAAACAGTTTAAGCCTCGTGGAACTGTTCAACACTTTTAAAACACATCTATTAGCTAGGTTACTCACTGATGTCTGGATTTGTAACTCCTATTTTTGTGATGGGCAACAAACAGAAAAACTGTTACTGTTACATTAAATTACTTTCAGTTTACAAAATCATCCAGATTGGGAAGGACCACTAAAATTGCTCTTGTTAAGTCTCTCTGCTCAAAGCAGGGCCAGCTGGAGTAAAGATGGCAAGGACTGTGCCCAGCAGAGTTTTGATTACCTCCAAGGATGTAGATTTCACAACTTTCCAGGGGACACATACTCTGCATTGTGAAGCTACAGAATTTTCATTTTATGATACTAACTTTGATCACTAGGAAGCCAATTCCACATCAAATAAATGTGATTCTTTCATATGTCTGAGATACAGATTTTAAACTCCACCTTCCCCTCCAACAAGATGGTAATGAGGACATGCAGCATCAGGAAGAGAAATTAAATCTGATTTTCTCCTGGTATATTTGAAGGAGGAATGTGGTAGTTGAGCAGAAGGGCAAAAAGAGTTTTATGGTAGACAATGGACTTTAGTTATGGAAATGTTCAGGAGGTTTTGTCATTGTCCTACACAATTGTACCCCTTCCTTGCCTTGAGGTGGTGAGCCAGATCAGGAGAGTGACTCAGTGCTTTCAGCAGGGATGTGTGTGCATGGATGGATGTGAGATCCCAACAGAACAACTTGGAAGAGGTGCTGTTTTATCCTATAAAAGCTGCTTCCCCCCAAGATTAAAGGTTAATAGTAAACTTATTCATGTACTCATGCAAGCTTCTCTATATAGGCTTGATTTTGAAGAAGGTAGGTAAGCAAAGCAGGTGCCATTCATCTTTGACACTATCCTTAGGCAGCTGCACATCATTTTTGATAATTCTCTCTCTCTCAGCTATCACAGATATGATGGTGGAAACCCTTAAGACATTCTTATATGAGAATGATGTGAGTAGCATCAATGTAAACAACAGTATTCAATCAACATTACACTTTTAAAAATGTTTTCAGGACTCTAGGAGGCAAAGACTGCATGGGAAATCAGAACATACCTTTGGATCTGCCAGTGCATTAATGACATTTCCAAGAGCAAGCAGGGACCGGTTAATATTTGTTCCTTCTACAAAACGAGCCCCCTTGGCACTTGTTGCATTGGCACGTTCAGATCCTGCCAGGTCAATGAGAGACATTTTGGCAATACGAATATTTTGATTTATACTAGCTGTTTTATCTTGCTGCCGTAGGTAAATCTACAATTAAAAAAAAAATAAAGAGAAAAAAGAAAATAATTAAAAAGTAACCACTAACCAATCTAGGCAGTAAATTAATTTCATAGTTTAACAACTGTTTTAAGGCATTTATATTAGAATCATTCTCAAAATCCAAGTCAAACCTTTTAGCACAAAGCTAATGTCAACAGGCAGTTCAGTCCAGTGAAAAATAGTGAATCCATTTCTTACACCTTCTAAAGTCCCTTATTTCATCTATTAGTAAGGAAAGAAGCAGAGCATAGCTGCAGTGAGTTTGAGGTGGAGTTAATTTTCTGTGCAGCAGCCCATGCACTGGGACCCAGCCAGTGCTGGTAACACACACTGGTGATTAGCTTTAGCTGAACAGCAGCTGTATGGGTGTCAAGGCAGTGGGCAAGAGGTTGCAAGCAAACAGCTGACCCCAAATGACTGAAGGTTGCTCTGAGTAGCCACTGCATGAGGAATGGGTGGGCACTGGTCTGATGGTGGCAAGTAACTGCCCCCCTGCCACGTTCCCTTCGTTTAAGTGAACCACAAGGCACCTCCTCCTCTTGCTTCTGATACTCTCTCCCATCCTGCTGCAGAGGGTTAAGTGACCAACTGGCCCATGCTCACAGCCTGCAGCAAAGATAAGTGATTTTTTTTTTACAGGGAAAATGAATTTCACAGCTCTTGATTCTTCTGCACTAAAGTTCAGCATTCCTGAACTTTAAACTGAAATAGGTGATCCTTTTTTAAATGCACATTTAGGAGTACACCATAAAGAGACATATAGGGATAAACCAGGAAAAGGCTGAACTGTCAGTGATTGACATTTAATTGTATCTTCCATTAATAGGAAACAATACTCATTTACTGCTCTGAAAATACACTACAGGATCTTTTCAAATGTGATGCTTCCTGAAGCCCCTGGTTCCCCTTAATCCCATCTTTCCTGAAATTTTCACAGTACAAAGATATACAAAGAACTAAATGCTTCTGCTGGAGAAGATATTTTCTTCAGGTATATAAGGAAGTAGGCAAAGCATACAGTCAGTAAGTACCAAAGTTATACTGAAAAAGTACAAAACCATCTAAAGATATTTCCCCTTCTTTGTGTTGAGTTTCTTGCCATTTGTTAATATGGCTAATGGTTACTGACACATTCATGGATACCCTTCTGGACAGTGAATTAGGAAAGAGCTCCCATACAAGGTAACTATTAAAGACAGTATCCCAGTACTTCTGTAGCTTTAAACTTTGTGCATGAGAAATAAAATCATCATAGTACCTTGTAGCAGAAAACAGATCGACAAGTATTGTGAATGAATAAAATAAAATTCTTATGAGTTGCCATGAAAACTAACTCTATTTCAAATAGAAATGTTTCTATATCAAACAGTACAACTAAGTTCAGTTTAACTGTTTCCAGTATAATAGACAAAAAAAAGAACCTCAGGCTGGGAACTCACTACCAGAACAATACAATAACTATCATTAATGAAGCAGGGAAAGGTGGAGTGACAGCCAAACTACATTGTATGACTCAAGCTTTTGTAAAAATTCAAAAGGTACAGGAAATGCCCCAAAGCAGAACACTCTCAATAGAACAGTGTGGCAATTCAGATTTTCCTCTCAGATGCAGTAATTGCCTGACCCAGATAGATATTTCAAACCTAAGACATATGGTACAGTAAGGCAAAACTTGCCTCTCTAAAATCAGCTCAGAATGTCCTGGGCCAAGACTTACGAATTTCTGAGTCAGATTCAGAAAATATCCTGCACCCATAAAGTTAACAAGAAAAGCCAAAAATAACACATCTCTACAAAAAAGCAACTCTTAAAATAATTGAAACATTAAAAATAAAGAGCAATCACGACAGCACTGGGGATTTCTCATCACTTACATCTCTGGAAATAAAGACACAATTCTGTTATGCAGAATGTCACAGATTTGTTGAAATATATGAGAAAGTGAAGTGATTTATTTAATTGCTTGCCACTTTTTGAAAAGTACTGAGAAAAAGCCTGCTAGATAATAAAATCCAGAGCTTTTTCCTAAGTAGAGGTGAGGGAGGTAAGACATCCCAGCCCAGGAAGTAAACAAACAAATCAGCAGTTCACTCTGATCTGTCTGTAGCATCCTACCTTGAGCCTTTCCAAAGGCAGCACACATACATGACAATGCAGCTCTCAACCCAAACTACTTCAAAACAAGTCTTTGTGCAGTCATGTACAAACCACAAGGGCAGACCTCAGGGGAAATTAAAAACAAGAAGGGCAACTTGAAACATAAATTTAAGGTATATAGGACAACAGAAGCTTTTAGAGTGGCAACGGCTTTTGTTCTGTGTTTTTTAAAAATTTGCTATTGTTATTTAGCATTGTCTAAGTCTGCAGATACTGTTAAGAACTTCCCAACAGTTAAGTGCTCTAATTCAAGGACCAGAATCAAATGTATTTTAATGTTTTTCAACCAAGAGCAGAAGAAATAAAAAAGTCAAGATACTGCTTTGCAGTATGTAACAGCAAACAGTAAAAAAAAAGAAAAGACGTTGCTGATGGACAAGTTAAAAACAGGACTAGTTTTCAAATATCACAGGTTGTATTTAAAAAGAGAAGTTAGAAGAATAAGACAGTGTAGCCAACACCAAAACTCTTTGAGTACTTGTACAACTCATTCAAACCTAATTTCTGAAAACTAAGAATCATAATTTCAATTTTCTAAAACCTGATCCATACCAGGATATAGGAAATCACTATTGTAAAAGTTAACATTAACCAAGAAAGTAAAATAAGAAAGTACTACTTAAGATTCTTAGTTTATAGTCAGACATAACAGCATTCAGTAAATTATTTTTCCCAGCATTATTCCAAGCATCATGAAACCAGAAAGCATTAAAAAAAAATCAATAACATTTATGAGATTACAATATGGAAGTATATTAAAGCTTTAAACTACCATTTCACATAAAAAATATTTCTTCTAAGGAATATAAGTTAAGAAATTACATGTATATATTTTATATGTAATAAGTTCAAACAATTGGAATTAGAGATCTTTTCATTAAATTCCTTTTTTCAAACATACACACTAAGAACCATTACATACTTCCAAGGAATTAGGAGTTAACAAGAAGAGAATCCGAAACTTCAATCCTCTCTTCCCCAAACTAAGGTTCAACACAGTTTAAAAGTAAAAACTTACATTGTATCCAACTTTAAATAAAAACTGCAACTCACAGTAATGACCACTGTTTATTGGCTCTCTCACCTTACCTGAAAGACTGCATGGGATCTGGAAGAGGAAGCATTCACATCTGTGGGATGCTGAGTTCTGTTTTTATTTCCATAATCCAACATCTGAAGGATTTCCTCTGCTGATTTAGGCTTTAAGAGTAGAGCACAAGACAAATACAAGTTTTTTTCTCTTTTCTATCAACTATAGGAATACACTGATTCTAAAATACATTTACATTAACATTCAACTTAAAAAAAAAGAACTTAAAATTTTAGCTACCTAGAAGTAAGAGAAATTGAAGCACTTCAAACATTCTCAGCTAGAAAGCAGTAAGTTATGAAAAGAAAGCACTTAAGTGCAGCAACTTAAATCAGAAAATATTTTTAGTGAAGAATTTCAACAAATCTGAAAGATTCTCCATAGTCAGAATCAGCCTCTTTTAAGAATGTCTGGACATAAATTAGTATATCACTATTTAATGTATTAGTACAAGTTTTTTCCTCACAAGAGTCAAGGTTTGGGGAGAAGGATGTTCACAGAGCTAGCCAAACTTAGAATATTATTTCCTGTTACAGCATGTAATAACATACACAAGAAAGCTGCAATAATAAAATAGGTCCACAGGAATTGATTTTCAGATTGGAAAACTAAGTTCTATCACTGATCTTCCCAAAGAATTGCTGTGCTGGCCTGGAGAAGTAATGTTACATAGAACTTTCCAAACATGGTTATTTACAAACAAAAACAACCTTTAGACATCACAGCAGTGTAGATCACTCCAAGATGTTAATGAAAGCAGTGCCAAGATATTTTAGCCAAAAAAGAAATTTTCCAAAATCTGCTAGATGAGCATCAAGCCAGTGACACCCTTTTGATAACGAGGACTGAATGCATCTATATTTGCATTCAATAAGACTAGCAGTTTTTTTCCCACAATGTTAATTTTAACTAATTAATAGATTTGCAAGTTACTGGTGCTTATGGCCAGAAAGAAGCACTAGGAAATTACCAAATTCCATACAACTCTCAGAATAATGGGAATGTTTCTCAACTATTTCAAGCACATTTTAAGTTTCTATAGATATTTACATACCTGATGCAATGTCAGACCATGAACCACCACCCCTTGCTGGCCATCTTCACGAACAGCCAGAGGTCCAGATTTGACCAGCAGATCACGTATCTGCTCATTGTAAACCTTTGAAAGGGAATTTAGATTTTATTAAAATATCTTCCCATAGCTGACAGAATTAAATAAATAGAAGTCACCAGTATTTTTTAATACTCCTTTAAGATAAAGCAGTGAATTCATGCTGTAATTTTTTTACATTTTTCCTATACTGAGCTTAAAATATTCAATTCACATTTTTTTTTTTTTAGATTTTAGAAAGAATTCTTTCTAGTAAATAATCTTCATTCTTTATTGAAAACAAATTACCTTTTTTTTTACAAAAACCAGTACATCACTATCCATACTTCAGTGATACTTTTTAGTTCAAGTCTATTTCTGTTAAAATTTTTAAATGTCTTATTTCTTGGTCTGTGAAAGCATATGGCAATGCAAACCTTCCCCACCTCCTTCCACCCCTCCCAAATACCAACTGGAGTCCATTAAGACTTTGAGGGAGCTAAAAAGATAACCATTTTACTGGCACCACTCAGCAGCAGTGCCAAAACATTTACTTGTAAAAACAGAACATCATTTTGTAGCACTTCTTCACAGTGCTTATGGGATGTTACTGTGAAGTCCTAAAATCTTACCCTGAAATGATATTTTCTTGTACAAACAAAATGATATTTTCTTGTACAAATCAACAGATGTTCAAAGGCATGTAACTGATCAGCAAGACACAAATCATGAGGATTCAGAAAATGAATTAAAAGCAGTTGCTGTTTTTGGGCAGCCTTCTATAAAACAGTGACAGCAGCCTACGAGCACCAAGTTTTGGAGAGCACGATACAGTTCCACTCCTATAAGGACAGATTTTGTCAAGCCCCAGAAGGGACCAGAGCAAAGCAAAACCAGCTTGTCTTTATTTATAAAATATGACTTATTAAAAGCAACATACCAAATGCAGGAACTCACCTCTAAATAAGAGACAGCAACATCACATGTTTTATCTTCTTTTATTTGATCCATGCGTTTATAAAGTGTCATCATAGTTAAATACATGACTCCAGGATCTTCAGGAGAACCTAACATTGTGTGAGTCTTTCCAGCTCCTGTTGCACCATATGCAAGCACTGAATTTTCCCCCAAAAAACACAACAAAGTGAAAATTCAGCATTTATTTGTAAGCTACTCAGGAACACAAAAGTCAAATGAACATTCATAGACCTCTGTCATTCTGCACAACTGCTTCATAAATAGATCAAATTTCTTACTTAGGATTTACCTTTCACATCTGTAATTAGAGAGAGAAGTTTCAAAAGAACATTTTTGAATTTTCAGTTCAAAACTCATTCACACATTGCATGAAAATATTATTTACTTACTCCCACAACCCTAAGCCATCAGTTTATTGCTGATAGGCATTTAATTTCCTCACCACATTCCAGTATCCAATTAAAAAACTCCATGATCTTAAAGAGTTCATAAAGTTACCACACACTCAGTGACACAACTGCTTCTGCTTGAATAACTCTAGAGGACTGCCATTAGCACATATACTTCAGATAAAATTCCTAAGTCTATTCGAACCTTAACACAAGTTTGTTTTTTAAATAGAGTATAGCTATCCTAACTTCCATGTGCTAAAAAGTCAACCATTCACATCTGTGAATTAAACCACAATGTTTTATTTCTATCTCAGCCTTTTTTCATGCCTCTGCAGCCATTGGACAGAATGGTAAACTTTGAGACATTCACTTAAGTTTTCTAATTAAAGAAGATAAGTAGCAAAGTTACCTGTACAGTTATATCCATTTAGGAAGCCATCAATTAGAGTTTTGGTAGTATGCTCAAAAACTTCCAGCTGGGATGAATTGTCATCAAAAATGGCATCAAACATAAATTTAAGATCTTTCCTTTGTCTTTTGTTAATATCCCTGTGGGTCACCCTCTTCCTGTTAAAAAAGCTAACTTCTTCCTCCTTTGGATCAAAGACCAACACATGCTGGTCAATAACACGGACAACCCTGCTAAAGCTGCCTTGTTTTTCCTTTTGGGTCTCTGGACGGACACGGACTACCACTTTCACATGACTACAGACATCTTCTTCCTTGGCAGGAGTCATCTCTTCTGCTCTCCAGCTTCACTTCCAACACTCTTTCAGATCGAGCAGCTGACTCTTTCCTGCAATTGACGAGACAGCTTTTATTTGCAACATAATCACTCTTCAAACAGTTCACAAATTTCATCAGGCACCTATGCTGGATCCACCCACCACTTGTCAATGGACAGTCCCAATGGCAGTGAGACTTTGGGAAACACTGTAACTGGCCTCCAAAGATGATTTATTTCAGCACAGCTTTCAGAAAGCCAACCAGCACTTCCACAGTAAATTCTAAAGTTTATTCTAGAATTTAAACTTCTAAATGACCTACAGGCTTTCCTTTCCTCAAGCAAACCTTCAGATGAGATATCATATTTCTGTAGACTAAAGCGAATAGGTATTTTTTGTTCTTCAGCACAAATAGGAGCTGCCTATGTTGCTGTCCCTCGATTGATATAGTCACGCTGCACATGGATTTAAAGCGAGTTTAACCGGAATTTACGTTAACGTGCCTCGCATGGGATGCAGTAACCGATACCAAAACGGAATTGCCTTTAAATAACCCATTTTTCTGCGTTAATAGAGGGCTCTTAAGGGTTCAACCCTTTAAAGCGGACAGTAAAGGCTTTCACTGAAGCTCTTGCCGCTCCAGGGCCAGCTCGCCCTCTCTCAGCCGAGCCGCCTCCCAGACCCGCTCCTTACCCCACCGCAGACAGCTCTTCCTCGGGCACACCTCCCGGCCGGGCCCGACGGCCAGAGAATTCCCCCCGTGCCTGCCGCGGAGACGCCTACCCCGGCACTCATCGGCCGGGCCGCGCCGCGCCCTCCCCGCTCTCCGTGCCCTCAGCTGTCCCCGGGCTGGCCCC
>NC_031774.1:2722611-2743978 GCF_001522545.3 Parus major | reverse complement strand
TCGCTCCCCGGGCTGGCCCCCGGGCCGTGCCCGTTCCCGGGCTCGCTCCCCGGGCTGGCCCCCGGGCCGTGCCCGTTCCCGGGCTCGCTCCCCGGACTCACCCGCGGGCTGCGGCCGCGCCAACCGCCATCCACCGGCCGCCGAATTCAAACACAAGCAGGCCGCCCTCCTCTCCTCCTTATTGGCTGTCCCCAGTGACGTCAGCAGAGCGCCGGCGCCGGCGGTAAGTGCGCGGGGCTGACGGGCGCGCGGCGTCCGCGGGGTGGCCGTGAGGGAGGGAAAGGCGGGGGGCACGGCCGGGCGGACGGACGGATAGACAGACAGACGGATGGGAGCGAGGGAGGGAGCGAGGGAGGGAGGGAGGGAGAACCAGTCAGCCAGCGGCCTCTGGCTCCGCGTGTTCCGCCAGCTCGGCTCGGGCAGGCACATCCCCAGCCTCTTCCTCCCGCACCCTGGCGCGGGGCCTGGCGCGGAGCCTGGCGCGGAGCGGTGTGCGGGCTGCCGACGCTTATTGCGGTCGCCTCTGATAAAAAGTGTTGAGGAGTGGGGTTTTTGTCCCCGCTGCCTTTACTTTCTGCTTTAGTACGAGTCCCGATCTTGGGGCGGCAGCCTGCAGTTGTGCCCGAGTGCCCCTTAAGACGTGCGCTGTTATAAAGCACACTTCCTGCTCACTTCTCAGAAAAATACCTCCAGTTGTGTCGAACGAGGGTGGTTGTAAGCAAAGCGTGAGCCTCGTGTTGACCACTCGTACCAGTGTGGGTCAGTGTCAGTAAGATTATGGCACACAGTGGTTTAGCCCCAGTCAGCCGCTCCTCACTCCCTCGCCAGTGGGACTGGGGAGGGAAGGGGAGGGGTAAAAAGGTAGAAAACTCGGGGGCTGAGATAAAGAGAGTTTTATAGGTAAATCAGAAGCTGTGCAGACAAGCGGAGCAAACCAAGGAGTTAACTCGCTACTTCCCACGGGCAGGCAGGAGCTCAGCCATCTCCAAAGGGCCCCATGGCAGGTAATGGTCACTCGGGAAGACAAGCGCCATCACACCAAACATCCTCTTCTCCCCACGTTCTCTATGGAGCATGATGTCATTTGGTCTGGAATATCCCTTCAGTGCTTTCGGGTCACCTGGCCCAGCTGTGTCTCCTCCCTGCTGTGTTCAGCAGAAATCCAAAACACAGCCCTACATTAGCCACTGTGAGGAAAATCGACTTCACCCCAGACAAAACCAGCACGGTTTTGGTCTTGGTTTTGGTTTATGGTAATACATGTTTTCTGTAGACACACGATGGTTTGCTGCAAAACCTCACGTCTGTGTGCCTATTCAAAGAGCGATACACGCTTTTAAGGTGGAGGAATTACTGTCTAGCTGAAGCTGAAATTGTCAGGAGAGTAACTTTCTCAGCTAATTCTTATACAGGCAAAATATTGGTAGCCTCTGGGAAGGTAAATTCAAGAAAAGCATGTATTAAAATCTGATAGTGAAAAGAACCTGCTTATTGCTTGAACATGATTGAACTGTAGATAATATTGGAAGTTCTGTAAACATTTTGCTGACATGACATATCTATAAAGCTGCCCAACTTGGGATGTGTATAGCTTTGCCTATAGCATTTCTGCTTTGTTATTTAAACAAATACACTATTTCAAGTATTTGAAAGTAATTCCCAACATCTACTGCTCTTCTAGGTTGATCAACTCCAAAATGTTATCTCAAAATCTGCGCCAAGTTTGCAGATGTTTGTTTCTGCATAGCTTGAAACTGAATTCAGTAAATGTGGCTGTTTTGGCCAGAAGGATCCATTCTTCATCAGAAAAGCTTTCTGACTGTGAGTCAAAGGAAGAAACTGTCCAGAAATGTGAAACTGAAGAGATGCCTCAAAGTACAGAAAACAGTAATTTTGGAAGATTGCACATACCAGTGATGCTGGAGGAGGTTGTTAATTGTTTAGCCCCTCAGCCAGGTCAGGTGAGTTAAATGATTAATTAACATTTGTCATCCATTACCAGTCCAGCAGAAAAATTTGTGGAGTGTAAGGATAACTTTTGGTCAGAGGAATAAAGGGATCTTAAACTATCAGTTTCAGCTTTTAAACATTCTAAATTGTTTTGAAGTTCAAATTAAGACTCTGTATTAATTACCTAATAAAATTCTGGTGTCTGTGTGCCTGAATCCCCAGTAGGTGGTATTTATTAAAACTCTCATATTTGACTATTCTGTTGCTTTTGTGCTTGTCTTTTTGAATTGCACTTGTGTATTCTTAAGGTTATGTTAATTACTCATAGTAGTGGGGAGTTCTTATGAATGGTTATCTCATCAGTTTCTTAAAAACCCTCTTCCTCTTGTATAAGAGGTAGTAAGTATGTAGGTTTTAAAAATTGTTTAGCCTCATTAGCATGGAACTAGTTCAAACCTTCTTATTTGGGTATGGTACTGTAAGTAGTTTTGCTTTTGGTGTCTGGGGAAGTTCAGGACTCTGCTCTGCTCTATTGATCTCTCTACATTGCATGTGGACTACCAAGTATATGGTTACACATGTCCTTGGAAAACATGAAAACACAGTCAAATGTTTTTTGGCTGGGTGGTCTTAACTTGAAAGGATTTTTTAAATAATGTAAACTCTTAAATAATGTTTGCATTTCAGATACTTTCACCTGTGATTTTAGTGTTTATGTTAGCTCCATAGAACCTCATTAATTTAGGCTTATCAATGTGTGGTTTTACTACAAAGACTGAAACAATAGGTAAAGAAGTAGAAAGGTGTGCATATGTTTTTATTTATATTTGAGAACAGCATGATCCAACAGTGGCAAAGTGGTACCGCAAGTTTGAGGTGGATTCAGTGATCAAAACTTTGCAGTCAAATCTTGTGTTGCCCTGTGTATCACTTTAAATCTTTGAAGAAGCAGTGAAAATGGGAATAGTGTTGATACATATTAACATGCACATTGCTCTTGGCATGTGTTTTACTGTTGAAGATACCAAAATTAGAGAAATACATAAGGAACTTTGAGTTCAGATTTTATTCTGATGTCAGAACTATGATGAAATTTTCACGTAGTAAATGAACATATAAACTGTGATACACTATGTGAAATATTTTTTCCAGTTGTTTAAGTTCTTACTTAGATAAGAAGAGCCTGATAAAGTCAGCATTCATTAAACTCTGTTTGTTGATGTAGAAAACCTTACTTGGCAACAGAACCTGTAAAAGAAAGTATTCAAGGTTATGAACTGTGGAGAGTAACTATTACTGCCCCGAAGACTTTCTAATTTAAATATTTATTGATGTAAACTAGCTTATTATTGGGGTGGGATTTTTTCAGGTCTGTGTATACATAATTTTTCAAATTCCTAAGCTAGTAGTGAACCGCTAATGACTGCTATAAGAGAGCCCAAATGTGTTTACCTCAAACAGAAGCATTTAAAATACTGCTAACCTGTTCAGCATGATTGAAACTGGAAACTGTTCAGCACTTCCATTTTTCTTTTTCTGTATGTGTTTGCAGCACCTTCTGAAGCCTTGAAAAATAAGTAGGGTGCAAAAGGATGCAATGTGTCAACTGAGTTTTGCTAGTGTAAATGAAATTTTGAACATGGGTTGAGAGTGGTGGTAATCAGTTTGTATGAACATGGATGTCAACTGATAATGTCATATAAATTTACATTTTTAAGATTATAGTCATGACAGGAAGTCTATAAACACTTTATTTTGTGGGCAGGGGAGGTAGTGCTCTGATCTTGAATTTAGTTTCTCTGCTTTATTCTCTCCTACGCGCACAGAGATTTCCTGTACTCGGCTTTAATAGAGTTATATTCTTTGTTATAAAATAGCTGATTTGGGCCTCTATTTCTTCCTGTGTCCTAAGACAAGGAGTTACCAATATAAAGAAAATCTAATTAGAAAGATGATGTTCTCCCTATCGTTATGGTCACTTGAAGGGGATTTTCATTTTACTTATAGAGGTTCTTACGAAAATAAGTGTTACTTAAGAGTGAGTCACCGCTGAGATAAAGATGTTAGTGCCCTCCCACTGAATATTCTTGTTGATTGTTTCCTTTGGGGAATCTGTTTTTCAGGAGTTTGAGCAATAATACTTCCATTTATCTTTGAATCTTCTTTTATTGCCTTGTTTCACAAAATTCCCTGTAGTAGTCCTGTCTTTGAAGCAAAGACTACAACCAAGCTACCTGACTTCTCAATGAAAAGTCTGTTGAAATAAGTCCACACATAATTTTGGGATTACTGTATTGATTACATTTTAATCTTCTCAGTCCAGGAGTGTTGTTTGCAAATACCTGACCAATGTTTTTACAGTTGTCTGGACAATTCTCTGTTCTTTTAAAGAACCAGACATATTTTGAATAAATGTTTGGACATCCAGAAGCAGGTTTCCCCAGTTTTCAGCCTACTTTTTCCTATTTTTTTCTTTGCAATTATCACTTGTCTTTTAACTAGAGATGTGGATCTTTTCCACATCGTGTGGCAATAATGTTAAGTAAAAGAACTACAATAGCAGTGAGTTCTAGTATGAATGCCAGAGGATGAAATTTTAACTCTGAAATTTTAACTGCTCTTATGAGAATCTTTAAAGTTTTTCAGTTGCAAAGCTCTAGGAAATGATAGTGCTCCAGCACCAACAAATACTTCTATACATAATATTTTAACTCCAGCTAGAAGAAAAGCAAATATTATACCATACTCAGATTATATGGGGAAGCCTGTAATCTGATGATATCTATGGTTTTATATGACTGATTTTGCCTATGGTTGAGTATGATCTAGAGGAGACCATAATGAAGATACTTGAAGCTGTACTAGTATTATTTGGTTTATGATAGTTCTAGAAGCCTTTTTTTTTTAGTATCTGGAAATTAAATGGTAGGTGGTCAAACTTGAGGTGAGAAATAAAGCGTGAGACCTTTCCATTTTCTCCAGTGTTTAAGTGGTTTATCAGAAGCAGTTAATAGTAGATGATTTTTTAATGTCATTGTGTTAATTTGTATAGAAAGAAAGAAGGCAGTTATTTTCCCCAAAGAGATCTTGTCTGTCATCATCTTGAGTTAGCCAGGGCTTAGTGTGGGTATTTCCCTTTTGATTTTCCATAATGTAATTCAGATTTTTTTACTACTTGGCATTCATTGAAGGAAGTATCCTTTTTGTCTTGGAAATCATGTGTTATACTTAGTTTCTAGACAGAGACAAGTAATTCCTGAAAACAAGCTTTGCCATGACCTTTCCTTTTGCTCTTTCAGGTACACACTGCTTTGTTTTCAGGATAGTTACTATTTTCATGCATCCAAACATCAAATGATTCTTTTTTGGGAGGAGTGTGAGCATGGACTTCTGAAATAACAGGAAGGAAGTACAAGACATTGCTGACACTCAGACATTGTTTTGTTGTGAGTGAAGTGCTACTTGAGCTCTGGGGTTCAAGTTTGAAGACAGTAGCTTTTCACCTCCTGGAGGTTCTGTTGCTACTGTTGGATGTTGATCTGGAGCATGGTTGTTTCCTTCCTCTTCTACAGAGCTTGTTAGTCGAGTGATAGATGATACTGGAAGGAAGCTGAGGTAGACTTCTGGCATGAGAAAGCAGAGTCAGTTCTGCAATGGTTGTCTTTGTTTCTGTGTATTCTTGTCCATACATCAGTATTATCTTTCTGCCTTGTACTGACTATAAATGCTTTAAGGCAAAAATGACCTTTTTCTGTACAGCACCCTGCAGAGGGGACTTCTGTTTTGTGACAAAGGTTGCCAAGTATTGTTGTATATAAATAGTTACATGACTGTGCTGGTGACCAGGGTTCTTACCATAGTACCTCCAAATCCATCTGCAAATCATTTATAACTGGAATGACTCGTTTATACTAGAGGTTCTCCAAACTGAAGTTTTCTGCCAGGTGTCCAAAATAAAGAGGAATTAAAAAGGGATCTGGCAAAATTAATTCTGGCTTTTCAACTTGTATGAGTTTTTTTGTAAAATGCAGCCAAAATACCAGGTTTGGAAGGGAATATTACTTGCATCATGAGATAAATGATGAAATAATTGTTCTGGAAAAGCACTACACACACATGGACATAGTAATAAGTTTTTATTGTTTTAGCCTGTTTTTCACTGGATTTGTAAAATGAATAAGGTGACGTAAAGCAATTGATTTGCATAATGTTCTTTATTGTAGAATCAATTTTTTTTTTTTGGTGGGAAGCATTCTGAAAATATCTTTCCATATGCAAATTTTATGGCTAATTTTTGTCTGTCAGCAGCACAATGAGATTTGTAGTGATTGTTGTAAAAAAGAAGATACAGAAACTTGCAAGAGTCAATAAATTAATGTAGAGTCATTCTGGAAATACTCCAGGAATTACAGAACACTTTTTTTTTTCCCATGGTACTTCAGTGTTCTGGGGCATATTGACCATGTGGTTCCTGTGTATTTTTTCTGTCACTCTGATCTTGCCTGATGTCCTGGCTGCACATATTGTAAATATCAGGAAGAGGCTAGCAGACTTCAGATCACAGCTGTGTGTGGAAGTTTGTAATGAAATGTGCATTGAATTTAGTGTATACATGAAGTATATTTATTTTTGGATGTATCTACTAGGAAACTAGTTAAATGGATTCTCATCAGATAGCACTGTTTAAAATATTTGGCTAAAATCATACTTTAAAAGGGATGTTTTTAGTGAAGTTAGACTTTGAAGTTAGTGCATGAAAATGGAAAACACTTTCAAAACAATTGTTATAAATGAAATTAAAATTTCAGAAAACTAGGTCCCTTGAGTTAATAACATTTTAATTAAAAATGAATACCATTTAGTAAATTGTATAATAGTTTGGTATAAAATAATACAATTTAGTGAATTGAATAGTAATTTGTTATAAAAGAACACTATTTAGTAAAATAATACAATTTAGCAAAAAAAAATACAATTTATATATATAATTTGCCAGTAATTAAGTATGATTAAAGCATAAGCAAAACTGATCAGGGTACAGAGGGGGTTTCTTACCCCACCTCATGTACCAAACAAAGCACTTCAAGCTAAACTCATATACTGTATGCTTATACATATTCATTAATGTTTCCTGTAAGTTTCCTCCTATTTCTGATTTTTCTTTACAGTGCACTATGTCTTGATGACTTTACATCACTGTTTTTCATAGTGCATGCCTCACTTGTTGTTAGGGGGTCTCCAGTCTTCTTTTGGGGGTCTTTTGATGAAGGCTCACACTCATCCTCGCTGTCCTCTGGATGGCCTCACAGGTTTGTGCGTGCATACTAAGCCTTGTGTTATGTAAGTCTACTAATTAGTCTTACATTTAATTAATTTTCAGGCCCTATGCCTAGAGTCATTCTAATTTTGTCCATCTCAAGGCCATTTTCGTCTTGGGACATCACTTATCTTCCAAACTACATCCTGTACCTCAATTTTAACATGTAACGTCTGTAAAGGGGTGCATCTGCCTTGTAACACTGATTCTTTTGATTGCTTCTAATAATAACTTTCCAAATAGTTATGATTTAGTTAGCACGAATCAGTTTCATTTATTACAACAGTTTTGACTAAGATATGCCAAAGACAGTACTTCAAGCATTTATTATTATTTTAAATAATAATATTGTCCAGTTTTACAATGGTACTTTATATATGCAGATTTGGAAAAGCAGACCCCGTTTGCTTACGTTCCTTGACTTACAACCAACTGCTCTGTGCTGTGACATGCAGTTGAAATAAAATACAGTAAGGTAGAAGGAGTATTATTTAACAGTGTGATGCTGACAAATGTCATACGTGTTTTATGGTATCTGCATCTGTGTGAGTTCCATCAGGAGATGAGAGGGAATAAGGGGACTGAGAGGAAAACAGGACAGGAGGTGATATTCCTGAACAGTTTACCAGTAGAGGAGGAAGAGCAAGTCACACTCTTCAATTGTCTTCTTGTTTTGCTGACTTCTGTAGTGGGCTCTCCAAAAATACAGGGATCTTAAATTCCAGATTGACAGATGAGTTAAAACACAAGCAATTTATTTGAGACCACTGCGTAACTGTTGTCTGTTTTGAAGTTGGTACTGCTGGGTATTGGAGTCCATCAGGGACTTTGCCCCAGGCCCTGGGGAAGAAGGATCTCCTATAGTTAGGGTGAGCAAAAGTTCACCCACAATGCCCCCTGAAAAGTTATTTGTTAATGTTGCTGGAAAGTTCTATAGTTTCTTTGTTATCATTGGTTAGAGTTTACTGCAGTATTTTATGTATTCCTAATTTCCATTTGTTATTGGACCCTTTCCCTTGGACTCCGCCCCTAACATATTTTATATAAGTTACTGTCACACCCTGGACCCCGGCCTTTTTGGTGCAGATTGTTGTTCAGATTACGTGTTTGCTGTTATCCCTATTAAACTATTCTTTTTTTTTGGTCACTGAATTGTGCCCATCCCTCATTTATTCACCACCCTTTTGAGGACCCCTCATGGAGAGTCTCGAGGTGACACCCAGCCAGACCATCCAGTGTGTTACAGCTTGGTGATTAGACTGTGCTAGCAGGAAATGAAAAATATCTGTGGATTTGGATCTGAGTGATGGCAGGATATGAATGAGTCATGGTAAAGAAGTCGCTTCAGATTTTACTTTTTTTATCCTTCAAGAATTAGGTCTTTAGAGAGAAAATAACTGGAACACTTGGATGAGAGGAAGAGTAAGTTGATGGCTAGAGTTTCACAGGAAAGAATCTTCAGGTTGTAGTTCTTGCACATCTGCCTGACCACCTCATCTTCCCACCTGCATCATGGCTCTCTGAAGGCAGACCTAAATGTTACCAGCAGTCACAGGTAGAAGACTTTGCACCACCTTTGTTCTGCATCTTTCTCTATTGCAGTAGAGCAAGGAAAGGCTGCAGCTGCTCCATGCAAAGAGACCAGCAAAGGGAACAGGGTCTGCCCACTGAAAACGGCTGCAGATGTGCAGATTTTGTTTTCTGGTGATGCTGGGTTAGTTTGCTGTTACCGTTCTATCACATAACAAATGATAGCGCTTCAGGAGACTATTTAAGATGCTGTGTTATAATAAAGCAAGATTCAGTGCTTTTGGGTGACTCAGCTTAATGACGCTGTATATGCTCTCCCTTTCTGTTGTGACAGCATTAGTCTTTGCACCTCTTGGGGAAAACTAATAAAATTCACCAGAAAGTAATCTAAGCCCTTTAAATTTTAACTTGAGTGAGCCTGTGTTCTCAGAAAGGGTGATAATTAATATATGTAGCTACTCATTTCCTTCTCATCTAGTACTGTGTGTCTTTAGTCAGCCTTTTGGCTAAGCTTTCTTATTAAATATTTGAATTTGAGTTTGCAAACAGAAATGCAGACTTTTTTCTATCACACAAAATATTACTAGCAATTGAAGATCACAGTTGGAGTATGGGACATATCTGCAGGTTTTGTTTTCTTATTTTGTGCTTTATACTGTTGGGAGTAGTTTTGCACAGAATTAATCTGGGTTAAGAGATGATTAAAATGTTAAGACACTAAATTAGTTGTTTAAACAGGTATCTGAAGTCATGCAAATGTATGGTCTGTTTTTTTGGGTTTTTTTAATATTTTTTATTTTTTCAAGACACTTTAAGCATTTCATTTTCATTCCAATGATGTTTGCTGATGCTCAGCACCTTGGAAAAGCACTTTTCTAATAATTGTGTTTTAATAAATGACAAATTCTTCTGTTTTAGTAATGTCACTGAAATAGATGAATATTGTTTCTGGTTCACTCTGTATCAAAATAGTATTATTTAAAGTCAAATTTCTGTAGGAACCTGGCAGCTAAGGCTTATCCAAAACATGTCCATGGCGTTTTTGGGGTTGGCTAACCATTAATAAATTAGATTTTTACTTGAGCCTTTGTAAAATTTTCATTGCATCTTAAATATATCCTCAGTTATAATTGAGGAAAGAAGTTTCTTCTGAGGTAGCAGAGGAAGTCAGCTTTTTCTTGTTAAGTCTGATGATTAGCTGAATTCATTCAGACACTGAAATTTTAATTTCCTATGGAAATGTTAATAATGGTGTGCTTGAGTCATAATGTCATTAAATCTAATTCCAGACAACATTACTCTTAGGAAAATGAGTGAAGTAAATAATGCATAGTGAAGCAAGGTCTGCCAGTGCTGTCTAAAAGCAGGTGACAAAGGCAAGTGTTGGTGGGTTTTGTTTCTCTTACCTCTTATGCAAGAACGAAGGGGGAAAAGGCTCATCTGTGTTTTCTTGCATTGAAAAATCTTGCTCCCAGTAATCTTCCCAATCTTTCTGGAT
Source organism: Parus major (assembly GCF_001522545.3). NCBI lineage: Eukaryota > Metazoa > Chordata > Aves > Passeriformes > Paridae > Parus > Parus major. Next base: position 2,733,683 of record NC_031774.1, on the reverse strand, counting down.
ATTTCCCTCAGCTGTGTGAAGTGAATGTTTGGCTGCAGGTCTCACACAAGGCAAGGAATGACACTCAGCATAGACAAGAGGGTCTAGGACATGGCTCCCTTTGCGTCTGGATGTGTGAGGATTAGAGTGGTTTGCCAGTGACTGGACTTTGGCCAAGCTTCTGAGATGAACCTACAATTGATGACTGAAAAGTTGTCATGTACTTTTAGATAAATTGTAGATGTCTTCAGGTGATGTATTCTAGTATGCTCTGTGGAACAGGGACCACAAATTAAGGTATGAGCCTTTAGAATATAAGTGAGGAGCGCAAAGCAAATCAGAGGTAAAATGCCTTTTTGTATGTTTTCATACAAAACCTGTTCATTTTTGTTCATATGTTGTTTTGTATTTAGCTGTAATCAGAAAATTGAACCCTTGTGAAGAAAATACATTGGAAATTATTTTGAGGAGTTAAGTGATGATGGTTGATGGGTGCTTCAAAATACACTCATAGCAATCTTTTTTCTCCTCTGTGTGAAATGATGAAGAGGTGGTTGATAGTGCAAGTTACTGAAATTCTTGAATATGCAAATTTAGTGATTTTACAGATATTTCAAGTGCATACTAGTATAATTTAGCAGCATACTCTGTTAGTGTGCCAATGCAATGAATGTGCAAAGTGGGAAATAATGGTTGCATTACGTTGAATTGTTGAATAGACCAATACTGGAAAATCATTTTATATTGTACTTAATATGTGATCTGAGAAGGTTGTTTTCCTACAAAATGCAAACTATTAATTTATATTCTCTTTGTGATGTAGATTGTTAGACTTGGTGTGTAAACAACTTTTTTATCATTTCATATTCTGTCAAAAGTACTTTTGGAAAAAATTAGTCCAGTTATGTTTTACCTATCAGTCCTTATTTTTTTTAAATTACAAGTGATAACTTTTTACATAGATGAAAGACATGTACTATATAGAACTGATGGCAGATATCTTTTGCTTGCAACCAGAATGCTTCTTTGCTATATACTTAATTTGATCTTCTCTTTTTAGTAGATGCCAGAAAAAACCAGATTTTATGGTATAATATATTACCATTAGTAAAAGTACAGAACTGTAAATTTTCACTTTTTTTTGTCCACTTTATTTTCTGGCATGAAATTTATTTTATGTCATCCTGCATAATACCTTTTAATCCCTTTATAATATTTTCACTGACAAGTTCAGCTCTTGTATACTTGAGCAAGCTTTGGATGGGAATTATACCTGTATAGATCAGTAGCTGCTCATAATTTTCAAAGTGGTGTCATCAGTAGCATTTTTTTGGTCTGTAGATTTGTACAGGGTAACCTTAACCACTTTCTGCCACAGACGTTTTTATTTTCCAGAAGTTCCTTTTTATTCCTGTTTGTTTTTATGCTATTTTATGTTAAAACATGGCAGTATTTTATTGCTGGTTGATGTTGAGATGACATCAGAACATACAGCTGTATAGTAAGTCACCTTTCATTTTTAGAGTTCTTACAGAAGTTACAGAATGCAAATGAAAATTGCAGCTTTTCAGGATGGGAGTATAGCGTAGCTAGGTGTCTGTGGACTGTGTGTGATTCACTGGATTTGTAATATTATTTTCCCTTTGTGAGGCAATGATTTTGAAAAGATGATTAAAAATCAAAGTGCTCTAGTTTAAAAACAACTATGTCTGATTTACTTTACAGTACTTGCAAAATATTTTGAATTCTCATAAGAGCAAAAGTTATTTGCATGCTAAGGCCTAAATATTGCTTCTTACTAAATTTGAATAAAATAGTTTAAAAATGCAAGAATATATTGGTCTTGTTGACCTCCTATTTTCTTAGTTCTAGAATAGTTTTTCTTATTGGCATGTGAGTAGCAGCAAAGTGTATTTTTTATTGTTTTCTTTGTCTTTGAGTGTACGTAGTTCATTTAGAGGAACAGTAGAACTCTTCTAGCATTTCTCTAAAAATACATTTCTCTACTAACAAATCTTTGTTGTGATCTCACAAGTAACTTTTATATCATTTCTCACAATGCCAGTGGTTTTTAACAGTTTATTTAATGTAATTTTAAAAACACCACCTGTTGTCAGACATGAATTCTTGTATATTTAATTGGAATTGAGGGAAGTTCTTGGGTGTGTTGTAAAAATTAAAATATAAACCTTTCTCTACATGGTTGGTGTATGTGTGTATTAGGTAGGACATAGTGGTAGGTGCAATAAGTAGTTTTGAGATAAATTGGGAGGATACAGGATACTTATCCATTTTAGGTCACATCTTGAGTCAACCAAAGAAAGTGTTTAGAATGGAGAAACTAAGGGAAATTTGTAGATACATGATTTGGACTTGATCAGCGGTAGGCAGACTTTGACTTTGAAGATTTAGTCTGAAGTCCTTGTTAAATGGCTTTGAGAAGCTGCAGGTATTTCAGTTTATGTGAGTTACGGTTCATTCAACAAAGGTGACTTACAGCAGAGGAGAAGCTTTCTAGAGGAGAAAGTTTCAAGGAAACTTTGTTTTCTCCCATTGGAGATTGAAATGCTAACAAGGAGAAAAAAGATCTCCAATTGCTAAATCTTCTAATCAATATTTTTGCTTTAGCAAAAGTAGTTCTAGATTTAGAACAGTTCTAGAAAAATGATCTGATTAAATAGTTTAAGTTTTGATAGATGTCATTATCTAAAACCAGCAGTATTGCTATTGTGAGTTTGGAAGTGAGCATACATAGTGTATATTTTGTTTGAAGAGAGAGGACTTGTCTTTTTTTAATGAAAAATTTTTTGCATGGGTAATTGTTCAGCAGGATTGAATGCTGACCTCTGCTGGCTTTGAATTTGTAAGCAAACTTATCTAGGGACAATATTAAAAAAAGAAAATGACCTTGGGAAATGAGCTGGAGTAGGAGCTGATGGCCTTTGTGTAGGGTCCCAGACAAAACGGTTCTGTCCTTTGAGAATCTCCTTCCCCTGTCCTATTCAGGTAAATACAGCCACACAGTGCCAGGGAAATAAACTAAATATTTTGTTTACAGGCATGTCTTATATGCTGTTTATTATTTAAACTTTGCTTTGAATTTAGATTTTTTTGTCTCTTGAATTATATCCCTACAACCTTTGAATCATTCACAGATTATAGATTCATTAATTCAAATTAATTTCACAGAATTTATGTTTACAGCTCTCATAAAGTAGCACAATATTACTGCTTCTACTTTGCAGAATTTAGAGGCAACAATACCGAAATTCTGTTTTGGGTGCCCAAGCAGAAATGCCTCTTTTCCTGGTTTTTTGAAGAGGCTATCATTTTCATTTAGAGCTTAGCAGCACATTGGGGGACATCCACTTGGAGCTGTTGAGGTCACAGCGTGTCTGGGAAGCAGATCTAGAGTTTCTGAGTTTTAAAGACAGAGAAATGAGAAATAATGTGACCTACCTGCTTTGGTGTAGCAGCCTCCTGAGAATCACAGGAGGTGGGTGGCCAAAGTTCCAGTGTCCATCTGTCAGCTGAGTGCATTTCTCAGTTACTGTGTTGGATATTGCAGTTTCCAGTGTGACTTCACTTCTAGAAAGAAAACTCAAATGGAAGTGATTGATTTGTTCCTTAGGATTTGCTGGAAGAGCCAGGCTGAACACAGAGCCAGTGAAGTGTTGTGATGCTATTGAAGGGGGAGCAGCATCCCTGCTCCCCCCATATCACCATCTCCTTAAGCTCCTGTCCCTCCCTGACTTCTGCACATCAATTAAACATACTAATGTGTCAGAAAATAATGCAGCTTTTCCTTGTTTCAGTTTTCTGGGCCATATTGCTAAGTTGAATTGACTTATGGAAGTACACAGTAAACACCTGTGCTCAGAGAAATTAATACAAGAGGGAAAATATATATGAGAAAATAATGCCTAATTACTCCTACACCTAACACTTAATGTCTTGTGTGACTTAGTAGTCTGGTTGATTGTTCTTTAACAATCTTTGTCTTCACTGTGAGAAGATGATGTATGCCTGTTCTGAGTTACAGCTTTTTCACTTGCTGAAAACTAATATTAAATACTGAAATTCGTAGGTTCTAGTATAGTTCTGGAGAAAACATGCTTTAATCTAAAAAAAAATTCTTAATTGCAATATACATGCTTATTTTAACCCTGAAGAGCCTTACCTGTTCCTCCCATTTCCTCCAGGTCTAAAATAAAACTCCTAAGTTCTAATGTGTTAATGGCTTAACACATTGCCAAGTGCACTGGACACGCTGGTCTCTGGATCCACATCCATGCTTCCTCTTGCTCCTCTGGTTGTGCAGCCATGGAATGAGCTCACAACAAAACCATCCTTTTCCTTGCACCTTGTTTGCAGGAGAATAAGCTGAACCTGTGAGAACAGGGCCAATGTGCAGTGACCAGAGCTGAAGATGATAGAAGCCAGCTGCTTTCAGAAAAAATGAGCTGTTTACATCAGCTGCTGCATGTAAACTGAAGGGCTTCTCAACAGGTTGTCTGTCTTGAGTCTGGACACCTCTCATCCTCATCATCTCATCCTGGACACCTCTTTAATTGCTTGCACTGTTGGCACCATCTGAGAACATGAGAACAATTAACACAGCTTTCCTTTTCCAGGATTCTGCACTTTCAGCTTTGGCATCATAGCCTGACCATTCAGAAAGAACAACTGGGACAGAAGTCTTTGAAATCTGACATGTTTTTAGAGGTCCAAGAGAAGATCAATAGAAGAATCTTTCACCCATCGTCTTCCTATTGTTTTCACTGCAAAACTTGAAAATGCTATTACTGCTTAGTGCAATGGTAGAATTGTTATAATTCAAAAATCCAACCAAAGGTATTTTTTTCCCCCTGAAACAGGGAAATGGCTGAAGACATTTTGTCACTCTTTCCCACACCTTTCCATCAGCTGGTGACTTTACTTCTGACACAGACAAAATTTCAGCCTTCAATTGTTAAAATCAGCCAGGACTCTTAAGTGGCAGAAAACAGAATTTTTCAATGGTAGCTATTTTTATTAATAGTAAATAATGCTACTTGAGCAGCTTGTAAAAATAAAAAAAAACCCAACATTTAAAATGTGCTGCTTCAGCTTCAAACTGTACAGAGCATTATTTGTATTTTGATTTTTTGAGATGTTTATCTGAAATGCTGTTAAAACAGGTGCTCCTGAAAGCCTCCCCTTCAAAAAGCCTACTTGAGCTGTTGTGTCAGTATACTCTTTTGGTCATCTAAATTTAAAACAAGATTTTTGCCAAGAAGGTCAATGTAACTACTTTCCTTTTGATCTTGCATCCTTGTGGGTGCCTGGGTAGTTCTGTAGGAAAAGTTTTACTGAATGACTCAGTGCACTGAGTCATAGGTAGCATGAAGCCTGTAGTGCTGTAGACTAACTAATTGGTAACAGTCTCAAATGTAATTAAAGCACAGTTGTCAGCTCTGTGTTACTGATTGACATCCCACTGAAGTATTTTGTTTTTAGCAAGTTAGATTAATTGTTCTTTGCTGTTAAAATTTGTGTGTTTTAAGATGTCGTTTCTGTTGAATAGACCTGCCATTACCATTATCTTTTACTATCCTCCCTGATTTTTATAGTACTCAGTTTGAATTTTTTCCCTCTGTTAGGCCACATATTCAGTAATTAAGCTTTTTACCATGCCTGTGCATTTACAGGTGTTTAGAGTCCTTTGAGGACTTTTTAAAGTTTTTGTGATTAAGAACTGTGCTGTTAGTGCTGATTAATGTTTTTTCACTATTCCTAAACTCTTTAAAGCATCATTCAAAGCTTTTTAAAATTCAGACTTAAAAATAAATACATTTTTTGTGTTGTCTTCCAGATTACATTTTTCAATTTTGCTAGTTTTCACTTCTGATGTTCATCTTGTGTTGTGCCCTGTGTTATAATAATAAATAACTTTTCTTTGTCCGAGTGCATGCCGATCATCTCCAGGTAATTAGCAGTGTTTTCCAGTGTCACTGGAGCCTTTCTTTCTCCTGTTCTTCAGTGTGTGTGTTTCTTAGCATCATGTGGCTTGAGGTAAAGGACTGTATGGGGGACATGGAAGAGCAGGACATGTCTTGAAGCTGTTTCTTTCATTAAGGAGAATAAAACAAAGTGTTGGGAGAAAAGCGAGGTTTGATTTGTTTTTTTTTTGTCTTTTCCATGATTAGAGAAAACAAACCTTGCTGGTTTTGTTCAGGACTCCTGCTTGTTCCCACTGGGAAGAGAGGAGTGAAAACTTGAATGGATGGTTGTAACTTAGTTTCTTATTTCTAAAAACTATTGAGACAGCAGTTTTGAACTTTAAGAAAGGTCTATGCTACTACCATATGTGATGAATACTGAAGGTGGGATGGTGAACAAACATCTTTTCGGAGATTGGAGGAGGTAGAAGATTGTTTGATTGTGTATTATTTCTGTCTTGTACAGTTTTTCTTCTCACTGAAGCTCTTTAGATGGAAAGATACTGCTAAATCACAAGACCATCAGTAATACAGCACTAGTTCACATCAGGAGTGTGCCTGACCAGGTGTCCAGTCTCTGGCAGTGCCCAACAGCAGCTGCTAATGGAAGCCTAAAAGAAGAGGAAGGGAATGATTATTTTCTATGTTGTGGTATCTTCACCTGACAACAGTAATTGAAGGACTGCCTTGCAGGGGGAAAGTTGAGGGTTATATTTATATAATATTGGCATGATGGTTTTTTCAAGTTCTATCTCTCTCTCTAAAAAATGTGTTAAATACTAGACCTCTCCCCACAACGTTACTCATAGTTGCAATATTTGCATGAAAGGCACTTTTTTATTTGTTCTAACTTGATGCTTGATAATATCATCAAGTTCCCTGAGCTCTTGTATTTTGAGATAAGTGAATCATACCATCTGCTACAGCTGTATAAAAACAATTTTAATAGTCCTCCACAGAAAACTGCTGGAGCCTTTGGATGTTTTATTGGACCAGAGAGATGTGTCCTAAGGGAATCCTTTTCCACATTTCCAATTTCTTGTCCTCATCTAAGCCCAGTTTCATATAAACCAGTAGTGATGGAAGGTGTTCTGTTCTCTCCTCAAATGATCAGTTGGCTCTGAAATTTGTTCTTTGAATGTGATTTTATGGTTTTTCTGGACTGTAGATTTCCCTCATATCAACTTTCCTAGGAATGCAAGGCTTGCTGATGCAGTTCTTTTTCAACCTCCTTGCTTTCTAAAGGATTTCCTCCTTCATGCATTTTTCCTTTATCTTGGTTTTATCTGGTTTTGCTCCTTTTCTAACAGTTTTTTAAGTTTCCCCAGTTTACTCATATTCTCCATCAAAGTGTTTATTATTTTGGTTTTACATGTTATCTAAATTTTCAAAACTAGATTTTTAAGTAGGTGTATAGCTGTTACTCTTTCATGTAGGTATTTGTTCCATTTCATCAGTTTGTGGAGATGCTTAGATGTTTGGAGTATGGTCATCAAAATCATATTTATCCTAGAGACTAGCAATAAAATCAGTTCTTTAAGAGTAAAATGTAGCCTATTTCAAAGCATCTTTTTCAATTTGAAGGAAGCAGTAAGATTTAAAGCAAAGCTTTCACCCACCTTATTGTCACTGAGAAGAAATAATGCTCTACTTGGAAGTATTCTGTTTCTAGATAAAATCAGATCAGCTTAGCTGAAATGGAAGGTTTTTTTTCTTGCTCTGTGCAGAAGATTTAACAAAAGATTCCTGTGGTGGAAACATGTAGCTTGGATTTCAAACTTAGTAATTTGGAACTGTATCGTGGTTAGTACAGTAGTACAAGCTACAGGAGTAGTTTTGATTATAAAGTTGAATACTTTGTAAAATATTAGTCATACAGTCCTTGTTATAGAGTTAAAAGTGGTGATAGTTTCCTATTTGTTCTCATCCCATTTCTCACACACCATTAGCACAGATATTTTTTGGGTTTTAGCACTTCAAAATTGTTTGGATTAGGTTATTGCTTGGCAGAATCAGTGTGTTCTAAGTTAGAGTAATGAAGATAAGAAACAAGATTCCTCACTTGTTAATGGGATTTTTGTATCTCAGTATAAAAGTCTGGGAAGTCTCACCAATAGTGGGATTTTGATTTGCTTTAGGTAGAGGAAGTGTTTACATGCACTAATTAATAAATCATGCTTGCTGAATTGTGTGGGACAATGTTTTCTTCATAACACATGCAAATAAATAATGATGATAATATACTTAGTAGAACACTTAAGTGTTTAGAGGTTGTCTTCTGTGTACTCTGACATACTGCATGTTACAGCCTGTGGTTTTGCCTTGCTGTGGTAAATGGATTGATTTACAAATATTGCATAAAATTTCTAGTGGATTTGTTTGTTCTTCCAGACAGGAAAAAAATAAATTAAAAAAAAAAAAAGAAAATCACTAAGTGGCATCAGTAGCACTAGTCTTGGAAGTATTTGTTAGTCTTTTATCTGCTGGTAGAGAGGATCATTAGAGACTCAAGACTTTATTTGAAGAAAAATTATAAAAAATTCTGTTTTGTTGACCTGTCTCTGAGTGGGCACGAATAAGTGCTCAGAACCTGATGGAGCTGGCATTTGGAAAACCCAGAAGATAAATTTTAACACCTACTAGGGCAAGAAACAATTAAGGTACCAACTTTAGAATACTGTAAATCAAAGACTGTACTAGTTAAAATAATTTAACAAACAGTCCAGTAAATACACTTGGAAGAATATTCTTAGTCTGTATTTTTTATGGTTGCGTAAAAAGCATTTTCCTATACATTTTAGGAATGCCATTATTTTTGCTCAGCAAATCAAGTTGCTAGTTTTCTATTTGAATAGTATATTAAAATACATACATGCTGAAAGCAAAAGAGTGGAATACAAGGGTCAAGTTATCAAAAACAATGACATTATTTTTAAGCAAACATTAAAGGTTGTACAAAACAGTGATTATTACTATAATCAATGTATACCCATACTTATTTTTTAGAAGCAAGAGCTCACAGTTGCTAGTTACCATATATCAAGCTAAGTTTAAAAATACTGCCCTGGTTCTGGCCAGAACAGCGTTAATTTCTGCAGTATCCAGGAAGAAGCATGATTAGAAGTTGGAGATTATTCTGTACCACCTCATGTCACTGTGGGGGGGAGCAGAAGGGACTCAATCTCTTCTGGAAGGAGAAAGCATGGTGGAGGGAACCGTCTGGTAATCTCTGTTATCGGGGAGGTTTGTCCATGTAAATAATTTCTTACAGCTTTTGTTATTAATATTGTTGCTGTTAATGTTTGTTTTCTTATATCATTGCTGTTTCCAGTAAATTGTTCTTACCTAAACCTGTGATCTTTACCTCTTGAGCCTTCAATTCTCAATTCCATCCGGCCACAGCGGGGAGGGGAGGGGAAGTGAGAGAGCGCCACGTGTGATTTTGGAGAATCTCGGTGTGGGTACTGAATATGGGTGTACCATTCCTAAACCACAACAGCTGTGTTTGGTGCCCAGTGTGGGCCATGAAGGGTTGAGATAACACCAGATCTGCCCAGAGCAGGTTGGAAACAAGTATACAATACTTTAATCTGTTTTCTGTCCCAGGTCTGGTGCCACTGGTCACAATGTCACTTGGTCTGTCGGGGTGGCACCTGACCCTGTACAGCTTTCCATACATGCACTGTGTGCCCACCATGGTGCTCTCTGTCAAAGCAGGGAGAGGGATCAGGAATGCTTTGCTTTACTATGGAATATCAGTTTATGACCTGGCATCATGGGCAGTGAAGGTATTTTGGGATGTGGATGCAGTGCCGCTCTCCTACTCTTACCTACCTTTGTGCACTACCTTTGGGATTCCATTAATAATCATATCCAGTCTGTGCAGGGAACAGGGGAGGATGATTTTCCCCAGCCTTTTACCCCCTGTTCCTCTTTCAGGCCTGCTACAACAGCTTGTGAGACTTGAATTCCCTCTGGATGTTAAGGAAAGCATTTTCTTGTTCCCAAGTCTTCCAGGTCTCCTCAGTGGGGTCCCCACCATGTGTAGTCATGAAAGAGATTTCTATGGACATCTGCCCCAAGAGTGGATAAACATGTGTGGAATGGAGTGTGGGAGAAAATGGGTCATCTTTTGAAGGGTTATTCTGCTCCAGTGGTTTGGAAGTTCACCCCTGAACAGCTACAGGATCCTGTTAAAGTGATAAAATATATGAAGGAAAAATTCTGTGCCAGTTGCACAGAGGTGCAAAGTTATGCAAGGTGCTGAGCCCTGGCTGCTATTTATCAGACACTGTCTGATACTAGACAGCATCCTCAGGGAGGAGGAGGAAAGCAGAGCAACAGGGACTGTGGCCATTCAAACTGCAGCTGAACCACAGCATCAACCTCTGCCAGCAGCAGTTGCACCTATACAGACAAAGAAAACCAACACCATATCAGTTTGCCTAGTGGGGAAGGAAGAGGAAAGAAGGTCCTTGGGAAAAGGCAAGGCCAGGAATAATTCTGATTCCTATCCCCAGGTGAACTCCAAGATATGGAAAAAGATTTCAGCTGCCGTCACATGAGACCCTGGTGGCCTGGCTGCTCCAATGCTGGGATAACACAACCCAAAATATGAAAGTAGATGGTAGCTAAGCAACTGGGTTCCCTGTTATTGACAGGGGGATTGGGAGGAGGACAGAAACTCAGCCTTTGGAGGCAACTCCTGTCAAGTGTGAAGGAAATGTATCTTTTCAAGGATGATCTGTCAGTGCACTGAGACAAACTGAACACGATGGAGAATGGTATCCAGTACCTGAGAGAATAAGTTGTGTGCTGGAGGTACTCTGTAAGGATTCAAATAATGAGCCTGTAAATCCAGATGAAGTCCAGTGTAAACAAATCACGTAGCAGATGTTCCTGTGGAGTGCATCATATCCATATGCCAACTGATTGGCACTGATGTCATGGGAAGAACAACAATGTGTGGACAATTTGGTTACCAAACTCTAGATATATGGAGAATGTCTCTCTTTCCCTCTACAGACTTGTGTCTCATCTGTGGAAAGACTGTCAAAGGACTTCTAGAAATTTAAAGAGGACTCCCAGCAACTTAGAAGTGTCCCATGCCCC
>NC_031774.1:2670729-2721961 GCF_001522545.3 Parus major | reverse complement strand
GAAGGGCATTGCTGGGCTTTTGGGATAGCTGCTGTGTAGACAGAGGGAATTAGACAGCTGAATTAATACCTGATGTGGTATCTCAGAGGGCCCTTCTGCTGTGAGATTGTTGAGGGTGGAAGAACAGCAGTGCACCATCGACAGCACTGCACCAACCAGGACCCTGGAACCCCCACCAGGGGATTTTTCATGAACTGCAGAGCCAGAGTGGTCAGCAAGATTCTCTTATGCTTTAAAAGTCCCAAATTGCCAGTGCCCCAGTCCAGTGGAGGGTGGAGACTGACTGTAGACTGCTGTGGCCTGAATGAAGTCACAGCATCACCGAGTGCTGCTGTGCTGGACGTGCTGGAGCTTCAGTACAAACTGGGGTTCAGGGAAGAAAAGTGGTCCCACCATTGACTCTGCTGATGTGTTTTTCTCCATTCCTCTGGCAGCAGAGTACAGGGCACAGTTTGTTTTCACCTGGGGGGGTGTCCAGAACACCTGGAACTGACTGCCCCAGGGGTGGAAAAACAACTTGTTTGTTTTGAAAGTTTAGTGATCTCTGTGATTCCTTTGCAATACTGGTGGCATTGTGGTGTTTATGAAATATGTTCTATTTGATTTCTTTTGGAAGCAACCATTAAATCTCATTTCTGGAGCTGTGTAGATTTTCATAGCTGCGATTACATTAGAGCAAGTGTTAATGCTGCAAGAGCAGAAATAATAAAAGTAATGTTCCTTTTCAGGCAAATTCACTTGGTAAATACATTTTGTCTTTTGTTTTGTAATTTTATTGGTCACATTCAACACATTTGTCTGCTGAAAAGTTTTGTTGCAAATATCAAATGCATTCAATGCTTTCAATATCTGAATTTTATTCCTAATTTGGTGGTAATTAGCATTTGTGTGGTGTGTGGGGTATTTTTGTCATTCTGTGTGTGATGTTTACACTGTGTTTAGACAGGTCCCTTTTTTACCATTTCTATTCCTAATTTCAAAGATATAAAATGCCTATACATCTTGACCAGAACAGCTGGAGAATGTATTTATGCTGTCAAAAGTAATTTGCAGAGTCTGGGGTGATAAGGGATATAGATTTTTTGGTAATGGGATGTGACCTCCTAAGAGGAATTGCCAGTAATAATTCCTTGTAGTGTAGATGTACATGTGATACCGACAAGCTTCCCTCCCATGCTGCATCCTGTAAAGAATGCTGATAGTGAGACTTGATCCAGTTTTCATACCTGATATCTTCTGGTTTGTTTCATTTTAAACCTGAGCAACTGGAACATAGCAACAGGAAACCAGTCCTCTAGTGTTTGTGCCAATTTTTTGAATTAAATGTTATTTAATGGTTTCTGGAGGAAAATGTCTGTAGTGCAGGCATTATATTAAAATTCAACTTCAAACTTTTTTCTGTTGGTAAATTTGTACTTCAGCTTTTTTTAGGAAGCAGAATGGTACTGGAGCATAGGAAAAAAACCTCTTTTTGAAGTAGGCTTTTTTTAAAGGAATTTAAGAATCTTACACAGTCATTTTTTCCAAATGCTTGTAAGAGGAAATGCTGATTAACAGGGTCAGCTGAAGTTTCAGTAATGTAAGAGTTTGTCAGAGTGGACTCAGTGAAGCATACACTTCAGATTCTTGTGGACATAATTCCATTCCTCAGTGATATGTAAATATATATATATAAAATGTTATACTACCAGGAAGAGTGGGAAACATACACATTATGTTTATGGAAAATAAATGTCATGTATAAATTGTAGGTCATGGCTGCCTTGTGTGTTGCTTTTAGGAAAGCTTAAACTGATACAAGGTATTAGGAATTGGTTGGTTTTTGTTCAATGAACCTTTATTGAGTTCTAATTTTAGATTTGTCCAACTGCTCTTAGCTGATTTTTGTGACCTCCCCGCCCCTCCTCTCTGTTTTATCAGTGGTACTTGACTTTGCCATTTTTTTTTGCATGAATTTTTGGTACAATTTCTGAGCTATTGGTAATTCCAAGTTGTGCTGTTGCCCTCCTCTGTAACTCTGGTATGTTGTAATTTTATTACTTGCTGCTGAATAACATCTGCAAGATAGTGAATGATATCTCATGGACAGAAAAGAAATAATGGTGCTAGGGTTTACATTAAGGTATTTAACTTTTCCATATAGTGATTTTTTTAGGATGATGACATACCTATGGTATTTAGAGTTCTTGAGTGATTCCACTCATTGGAAGAAAACAGAAGACAGTTCAGATTGGTCAGCAACACCTCTAATGTGCTCTCATTTGTATCTTGTTTGTATAGGCAGAGTAACTGGGTGCATCCACCTGCATGAGGAAATTGTGTGTATTCAAAACAAAAGAATGCTCTCATATGCATCTTAATAACATAAGGAATTATGTAAGAGTTCATTAGGAAAAAATGTATACCAGTAAGATAAACTTTTATTCCTGTATCCTATTTGAGCTATTAAATGTCTAACATGGATTAGACCACACTTGGTGGCTCAGATTCTGCTTGTTGAAGGATGATTTAAAACTATAATTGCTTTTTAATTTTTCTTTTCTTGTGCAACTAACTTTTGCATGAAAATACAGGGTAAAGCTAAAAGTTACAAAACTCACAGACCCATCTAGTTGTGCATGTTGATTCCAAGACAGCTAAACTATGTCTGAAGATAAATACATTTAATTGCTTTGCTCTGAGGGAGATGACTGCTTATCTGTAATTACATGGAATTGGTACTGTTATCTGTATGGTCTTTCCTATTCTGTCATATTAGTTTGTTTGATCTTGAGTTAGATAACAGGTTTGTTTGAAAATAACTGTATTGTATGCATGTACAGATCATAAAGCAAGACAGTTTTGCTAGTGGTAATTCCTTTGGTCTCTAATAAAGGATCATGGCATACGAGCATCACTGTACAAAACTGAGTAAAACAATTTGTTTGCAGGCAATAACTAACAGACAAGGGGAGCAAGAAAGCTTACTGTATTTGTACTCTTGTAGTAAAAGCTGTCTTATTTTCTGTGTATTTGTAGAGATTTTAAAAACAATAGGATGTTAAGTATCATCGGGCTCGTTTGTTGTGTTTTCAAGCAATTCTGTGTTAGAAGTGGTTGATTAAACTACTGTCTAATCTGTATCTAATCTGTGTAATTAAGTTAGACGTGGTTGCTCTATGTTTCAGCCACTAAGAACTAACAGATGAGAGCCAAAGGAGCTCCTCCTTGTGCAACATGTTGCCACAGGCAGTGTTTTGTTGGTAAACAAAGAGCGTTATCAGAAAGTGAAGTTTGGTATGTTGCCTCTTTCCAGCTTTTGGTTTATGATAGTATCTATACTGTTATGTTGAAATGCAACCAATTAGTTCAACAACGTCAGTGTAAATGTGATTTATTATGTTCTTAATCTACTTGTTTATTCTTTTTGTAATTAGTAGCTGAGCATCTTATTTTTTAAAAAAATAAAACCTGCACCCTAAAACTTTTCCCAATTTAGTCATGCCATTGTATTCTGTGATATTTCCACCACAGCATTCTATATTAAAATACACAGGTGACAGAATTGAGAATGTTTTTGCTTTAAAATGGAAGTAAAAGGATCCTTATTCAGATGGCAGATTGTGCATGCATGTTCTTTTTCACTGACTTATATCAACTTTAAAGATGTTTTATTACTGTAATTACATGCTGTGAAAACTTCTTATGCTATTATCAAACTACCTGTACAGTTTCCACAAGAGGCTGGGAATTCCTGGTGTTCAATTTTATGCTCTGAAGGGCCAAGTAGGTCCCTTCTCTAATCAATAGATCATATGAAAACTGTATAGTTCTACAAGGTTTTTATGCTCATTATTTTTGTCAGTGGTGAATGACAATTTTTGTTTTGATTGCTGTATTAATGTAATGAAGAGTATAAAAGTAAATTACAAGTCATGCTGTTCTCACTAGGAGTTTGAACTCATATTTGTGGTAGGAAATTAATCTGGTTTTAATTGCCTGTGAGTCTGAAGTATGTTCCTTTTTGTAAAGCTGATCTCACATAAATATAAATCAGTAACTGCCTGTTCTTTAATTATGTATTAGTGTATTGTATCTGCATACTAGATGAGAATATGAGCATCTCCAGTTACAGTGTATTGGAGGTCATTAAATCTTCTCTCTTCAATGAAGTTTAGTAGCACTGCATTTCTAAATACTGAAAAATGAACTATGTTGCTACTTGTTTTAGAGTGTGACGGTGTTTAGCTACAGTTAGAGTTACTTTATCAGTAAAATTATAGGGTTTTTTAAAATATGGCCAACAATTTCTGTAAAATATACTACAGAATTGAAAAAAAAAAATTAAAAGTAATTGTAAATTATTTTGAGATATTTTAATGTAAAAATAAAAAAGAAAGTATTTGAAAATATTTCTTTGTATTTCATAAATATATGGCTGAACTCTAACACGGTCCAAAGATATTCTATTAATTTTTTGAAAAGAGGACTAATGTAACCTGCATTCTTGGTTGCAGTGTGTCTTCTTCCCTTGTATTTTATACTTGATCTTTCTAAGGAAAAACATTGTCTTTTCTGAATTCATACTATGACAAAGACTTTAATTACATGATAACTTTCTTATGAAAAAGCATTTCTGTTGTATACTTCAAAGAAAAAGTGATGCTTCATGTTGTTTGGAGGCTAATGTTTCCAGAAAGATGACAGGTCCCACGTTACTTTGGGTTTCTGCATGTATAATTAAAACTTTCACCTTTGGATGGTGAGATTCAGAAGCCTATTTTTAATATGTTCATATATGAGTTACAAAGAATGAAAATAAGTAGAGAGAGAAGAGAATTTGCTGAGCTGGTTACTGGAAAAACAGTTACTAAACTTATTGTGTGAATGATGTGTAAACCAAATTGGAGATTATTCCCAGATGACTGCCTTTTGACTTCCTCTTATGGAAGAATATTGTATTTGGAATTTATCTGAAAATCTGTTGAGGTTTTATTTATTTTTTTTTCTTTTTAATAGCCATTAGTTAATCAGTAGGGAATGTTAAGTGAAATAATATTACTAAAAGAAAACTGTTTAAAATGTTTGGATGAGTAGATTTTTTGATGTTGATGGTAAATTACTCTTAACAGCAACTTTCATTCATAGTGTAATTGTAACTTTGTACAACTTATGGTCTTGGATTTATACTTCATCCAGAGATGAATAATAAAAATGTATACTTTTTCAGGGAAATTTTATTTTTCTGGAGTGGGCTGTGGTTGTTGGTTGGGTTTTTCTTGTGTGTTTGTGATTTTTTTTTTTTAATTGGTTGGGGTTTTGTTTTATTACTCTGGTATGTTAATTGAGGATATATTTACATTGTTACTTGCCTACAAATGTACAATTAGAAGAAAGGACTGCTATCAATAAGTATTATTTATAATGCTATGAAGATAATTTCCAGCCATTGACAGAAAAATATTTGTGAGATTTTTAGGCACTGTAGGGTTTTAAGCATTCTAGTCAGATCAGAATTGTAAGCTGAGTCCAGCCATGAACTTCAGTTGACAGAAAAAAGACTCCATATGTCTTTCAGACGAAAAGTGATCCTACTTCCATTAGTCTCTTTTAAATAGATTGTTTGTTACCATAAGATGTTCCAAAGTCAACACCGACCTTTTGGATTATTCTGTGTAACTGAGCTGGTGAAAGTGACTTTACCTGCGTGTGACTTTGCACTGGCACTGCAATTAATAGGTTTGGGGTTTTTTTTGGTTTGTGAATGTTCATTTATGTAAGCTTTTCAAGAAGTGCTTTTTATTTTTATTCCTACTTAAATATGTTCACAGTGACCTAAGGAGAATGGTTCAAAGTTCCTTTTGTATTACATTATTTTATTTGCTGCACACAGTGACCATCATAGTTTGTTCAGAAATAACTGTAAGCAAATTAAAATGCAAAATGATGCCTGAAATAGATTCTGTGTAAAGAGATTTGGAATTATTTCCTTTTTATCTCTGACAAAATTGTACCTAAACAGTGCCTTTAAAATTATTACACAATTATAATTTAGCTTCCCGTTGGTTATTGTCATCTTCTGGAATTGTTGTTCAGAACATGTGTTAAGAAAAGATAGTCCTAAGTTTTTCTTTTTCTTTTCTGGTATATTTGGTCATGATCTGTCCAAACTGCTCCAAGACACATGGCTTCAAAAGTGATGAGCTGCAGAACAAAGATTTTCTGCATATATCTCATATAATAATTTTAGACTCATATATTTTGCTGTACCTTGCAAAAATTAATAGTAAAATTTATTTGAAAAAGCTCATAGTCCATGTCAGAAAGATGATGAAATGATGAAATGGCGATTGCCTGCTTTAGAGGGAAATTATTGACAAAATTATATGTAGTGCATATATAGTACTGTAAAAAATGCAAATGTTGAATGCATGGTAAGTGTTTAGGCAATTTTTTTTTTCTAATGTAAAAAACTTGGCATTTCAATTACTGTTTTCAGCATATCTAGACAATACTTTTAGTATGTTTGCCATGTCAGAGAGCTCCAGGGGATAATCTATACTGACATAATTTGATTCAAAATCAACAGTTTGTGGAAATCTTGATTGTAGGCTTGAGTTGTGCATGCCTTGGAGGTGACCTGGAGAAAGAGGGTAGGAGAAAGGTCGTGTTTATTTTGTTGGCCAACAATTTCAGCAGTAAATGAGGTTGAGATCAGATATTACGGTGAAAATACATAAACCAACACTTTTGCTTTCATTTTCACTTTGCTACAGAACAGGTTGTTTTCCTTTCATTCAGTTTTTTACAAAAACATTTGCATTAGAGCATGCAAATGTTCTAATGCCTCAGAATAATTATGTTTTCTGTTAATTAAAATGCATTTTCTGGAGCAGGTAGTGTGAGAATGCTTTAAATCATGTTGGTCCCAGAAATAGATTAATTGGCTTATGTGAGTATGGAGAATCACACTGTGAAAGGCCAGTGTCCACAAAGGGGACAGAGGAGTCCTGCAAGAGTTAACTTTATTCAAATAAAGTGAGAGAGGCAATAACCCTGTGGGGTCTCTCTCACGATTTTGGAGGACACAGCTCCTTTTATCCTAAGCTCCCAGCCACATGTTGCTCTCCTCCTTTCCCTGTTGGCTGAGGGACTGGGAAGGGGAAACCTTCCCTACTGCCTGCCAGTTATTCCCCCTTGAACATGTATCCTCCCCATATCGTGCATTGTGTGACCACTAAAATGAGCCTTCAGCCCACCCTGGGCAGAGAAGTTAATATTCATGAGTCTATTAAACCTGTGCACTTTCCCCCTAAAGTTCAGAAATTCAGGGTGCTGGGCTCTGCAAGAAACTTGCTTGGCTCCATGTTCATAAAGACCCCCACAGCTGATCTTCCAGGGCCCGACTGGTCCTTTCAGACCAAGTCATTTGTGAAGATATTAACACCCATTTCTGCTGTCACATGGAACTAACACCTTGCCACGTTAAAGCACTGGGGTGAAATAAATTTTAGAGCTCCATGGTACTTAGTTGTCCAGCTTCTGCAGCCTGAATTAATTTTCATTGTACAGCATATGATGCATATATGTACAGTTTAATGTTAGTGAAAAGCTGTTGCAGAGAATCTGTGTTCTTTGTGTTGTAAATATTATGTTCTGTTGGTATGCCCTGTCACCCTCAGTTCAGTCAGTTTGCCCCAGGTTGTGCCTCCTCCCTGTCACAGCCCCTCCTCCTCATCCAGAATGTTCTCTGTCCCTCCCCCCTGGGGTGTCAATCCTGTGTTATGCCTTCCCCCTTGAGTGTCAATCCACCCTGATCCCTGCCCCTGTTCCAGTGAGTTCCCCGTCCTTGTGCCAACCCCTGCCTTGGAATTCCCCTAAACCAGGACACCCCAGTGGATTGTTCACCTGCTTGTCAGTTTGTGTCCCTTCCTTGTGTGTCCCCATTTGTTGGAACCTTGTAAATCCCACCTTCTGTTCCCTACTTCTCCCTCATTAGCTAAGAGATTGTAACCGCCCCCTGATCCTTCCCAGTATAAGAACCTTGCACACTCTTGGTCCCTGCTCTTTGTCCCTGACTCCTTGGACAGTAAACCTGTTCCAGGAACCCGTACAAAGAGCCCCCTCCTCAATCCTTGTCTCCACACCCAGCTCCAGCTCTCAGGACGTGCTGTGGAGTAATAGCTGTGAGCTGCACTCCAGGTCATGCTGCTCCTGGAGTGTGTCCTACTCTCAGCATGGGGTTGTGGTGATGGTGAGCTAGCCTGGGACTCCAGCACCGAGTCAGAAAACATTAACTTCAGTTTTTGGAGACTGTAAAATAATTTGGACAAAATGGTTTTGTCTACTTTTTCTTTGTTATAGAAAGCTAGTTGTATCATTACCTAGTATTATATAGTAAAGTTACTGAAATATGAAGATTTTAGTGTTCATTGGTATGCGTGTACGGAATGGAATTATAGATATATAGTTTCCTTGTGCATTAAAAATAGTAATAAAAAAGAAAATAATCATGTTTTTGTCTTCCTGGAATTACTGTGTAGCATGTTGTTGCATGCTGTGATACGGGAAGTTTTTTTCTGAAAACATTTTTCTCTGTCTACTTGAACAATTACCTTAAAATTAAAGCTCTTCAATATCTCCATAGATTCCTGATTTTTAAGGTGAATCCTGGTGAATTCAATGCATTTTGATGAAGTAATAAAGAAGTGGAATTAAAGAAAAACCTCAACAATATACAAATCTTGGTACCTTTGTCTGTATTCCAAAGAATGTCTAAATAGCTGTTAGGACTGAATGAAATGTTAGTAACTTAATTTGGATATATATTATGGATTTTAAAGCAACAGAACTTCTTTTCCTATCTTCTGCCATATAGACCAGATGAATTTTAGGATAGAAAATCCTTGCTCATCCACTGAAGTTGTAATTGGTCTTCTATTGATATTCAGAAAACTAGTAAAAATATCATGAGACATATTTTTTATTGTCCTTAATTACTGCTGCTAGCTGGGAAGAAGGAGGCAGCAAATCAGAACAGTTCTAGGTTGTTAAGATTGTTTTTTTAAGCACTAACTTTTGCAAATGGTAGTTTTTCCAGCTAGTAAGATTTTGTGTATTTGTGTGAATTTATGCATGCACTAGCTGAGTTCTTACTGGTAGTCTGGTGGGGTCAAACCTGGTGTATTTCCTCCCTGAGGTTTTCCTTTTTATTCCATGCATACCAGTCTTATAATTTGTAATTCTGTGTGGAGACTGGTTGTGGAGTTAACTGTGATTTTGGGAAGATTTCCTTCGTAAAGCAGTGTTTGCCAGTATCTCCTACCAGATGCCTATTTAGGATTTTGGGTGTTGTAAGTCCTGCCTGTTGGCTGGAATGGGATTGGAAGTCTGTTTGGTGGTATAAGTTTTGTTTCATGTTGTTGTTTAACAGAATCCCTGCATTAGGAAGATTGGAAAAAAATAAGTTGGAAGTTTGAACGTATTTTTCCTTCCTCTTAGACGGAAATGATTAGAGATTTCGTTTGTCCTTCTGTTGAATTTTGTCTGTTTATTGAAAATATAATTCAGTGAGGTTGGTTTTAATTCATTAATTAATTAACTCATTAATTAATTCTGTAAACATTAATTCTCAATTTTGAGATTTGCAGAAGGAAAACAAAATACTGTGGAACTCTGAAGAGATGGCCTTTTCTCACAGTGGACTTTAAAATATGTGCCCAAACAATAGTCTATATTCTTCATTCAACAAACACTGACAACAGTAACTATTTTTAAAATGTCTCTATTCATACTTCTGCAGTGATTAACTGTGAAAGATGTGGTAATAAAAGGATAAAGCGGATCAGCTGTTTTTTTGGGAAAAAAAAAATCACTTCTAGAAAAAGATTCCTATAGAATTTGTTGTCATTGCTCCCCACTTCAATTCAGCTTGTTCTACTTAGTGTATATTAATTATTTGAGTGTCTTAAAATAATAAGCTGTAGAAAATTCAAGGTGTTTGAACAAGAGGTCAGATGTATTTTATTGCACTTAGAGTTGATATTTGAAAAATAAAGCAAAGTGGAAAACAAGTTGTGTTGTGACAATGAACATTTTCTGTTGTTAATAACAAAGAAATTCAGACAACAAGTTTAGAGAACATGACTCATCATAGAAACACCAGAAGAATGAAGTAGCAAAAAAGCATCTTGCAATGTGTTGATTATTTTGTTTATATTACTTTTCTGTTCTCAGGATTTTTTTTCCCCCACAAAAAGATGGAATAGATACAAATAAAATCAGAATAAATACATTGATACAGGCCAACAGTGCCTGGCAATGCAGTAATAAATATTTATTGTTAGCTTTAACAAACTTCCTAGTATTTTGACCTTCTTTGCATTTTCAAGCAAACATTAGCTCTCATTTCAAGTGTGAAAAATCTATTATTGTGAAAAATGTTGGCTTGACAACCCTCTGAGAAAGATGAGTAAAAACAGAGAGAACTGCTGTGATCTAGCTTTGATTGGCTTGGAATATACTAGTTGACGGTGGTTTTAATATTACAGAAGTATTACAGGACCTATTTCATCATGTAACCAGGTTCTCATCATGTAACCATTCATTTTTGTGAACTTAGTTTTGTTAGACTATTCAGTATAATAATACTCTAAGAAAAAATATAGTTACTTTGACATTTGCATGAGTATCAATTACATGAAAGAGTCTCCATTTTATTTTTCTTTCTTCAGGCAGTGGTTTCCAGGTGTTTCCTTTTCTTCTAGTGGGCTAAAATGTTAGGCAGTGTAGCTTGGATGCTGGGTAGCTGTTCTTCAGTTTTTAATTCTAGTATGTTTTGTTGCTTTTTTTTTCTCCCCAAACCTGTAGAAAGTGGAAGGAGTGCCATTTTCAAAACAAATATGTTACACAAGTTTCTTAAAAATATTCTAACATCATAATTGATAAAACTGAAAATATACTAATTTTGTAATTCTTTGTATCTCTTTTTTTTATCTTGTGGAAGATGAAATATGAATGGTGAGGTAGTGGGGCTGTGTTCTCGGCTGTTGCAGCAGGGTTTGTGGATCTATTTCCTTTCTCCCACAGGAAAGTTCTGTGATTCTAGTTTATCATTTGTAAAACTGAGTTTTGGGTGGAAAGTCCTCCATTAGGCATGTATCACTGTTAAAATGTTATATATAGTATTGATGTGGTACTGGCAAAGTGTGTGATTTTTGCAAGTTAATTTTTCTTCTGCTCATGTTTTAAACTTGGCATCTATATTGTTTTCTATTCTTCTGCTCGTGTTTTAAACTTGTCATTTGTATTATTTCTCTATTCTGAAAACAGCATTACTTGTTTTTTTCCACCTCAGGAAGTATGTCTTTTCCATTAGGTAAAAGAGGTAACTGATTAGGGAGGATTCTTTTTCCTTTTTTTTGGCTATTAAGTAGGCTTTGAGTAACATTTTCCTCTAAAAACTACATCTGGACTGATTTTAACACATAAGACTGCAAATGGCAAAATTTAATGAGTTTTACATTATATAGAGATCATGCAATATAATTTACATAGTGTAAGTCTCTTTCCATGACATGAAGGCTGTCTTCATTACCTTCTAAGTTTGACGATTCTTACGAGCATTTAATTTGGAAGGAGTACCACAAAAATGTTCTGCTCGCTATACTTGAATGGATGCCATTCAATGAAAAGTTTCTTTAGACAAGAAGGGAACAAATGCCAACAACAGGATACAAGGGTAGCAGAGGGGAATAATTGTGTGGTTGTGTATTAAATCATTGAAGGAAGTGCAAAACAGGACTGGGGGAAGGAACGGCTTTTTCCAGGAAGGTTGTTTTGAGGCTGATTTTTATTTTATTTTTAATCAGAGAACTTGGAGGTAAGATGGTTTAGGTGATTACATTTGCTGAAGACATGCAAGATGGTCATTATCAATGATTTAGATTTTTAATTTTTTTTTTTTTTTGTAAACAGAAAAAATGGATAAATAGGACTGGGGATTGATTAAATAATTTTTCAGTGTAAGGTTACTTTTTGCCAGAATAACAATCTTTCTGTTTTTAGAAGAAATTTTATGTGTTGGAAGGAGTCAGGAAAATGCCTTATGTGTGCTAGTTTATCATGATATTAATGATGTTTTGTTATTATGTAAGTGTGAACAAGGTGAGACAGTTTGTCTAGACTAAAAGGTAAATGGCAGGAGTTTGTCACGTGGTCAGCAATGGAAAAGAGAGGGATTGCTCATGAAATACTGATACCCAGGATAGAAGATTGTTTGGCATAAATCTTCATGTCCTGTGTTCCAACTCAGTATGTCTTAGATATTTTGTACAATTTGCCAAAGTCCCTTGCAGCTGTTGTCCAATATGTTGAAGTCCTTTTTCAGACAATACCGGGGTTGTGAGAGGAAGAAAAAACATTTTTTGAAAGATCATGTGATGGAGTTCTTGAAATAATTAAGGTTAGTAGGGGAAAATAAAGTTGTACATCTAAAGATCAGATTACTTAAAAAAGGGTATAAAGTTCCTGCCTTTAAAAAAGAAAGAGGAAAGTATAAAACACTGGAATAGTGAGTTTTTTAAAATAAGTATTATGTAGTTTGAATTTATGTGTCATTTTTGAGTTTCAGTGTTGTGTAAGTTCTGCAGTCTCATTTTGTTACACAGCAAAGGAAAAACAATTACAAAGACTGTTAAATGTTGTGGAGTAAACTTCATTACATGTGGAACAATAGTGGAATTATAGATCAGTGATAGGAAA
Source organism: Parus major (assembly GCF_001522545.3). Taxonomy (NCBI): domain Eukaryota; kingdom Metazoa; phylum Chordata; class Aves; order Passeriformes; family Paridae; genus Parus; species Parus major. The sequence goes on along the minus strand of NC_031774.1, from coordinate 2,709,220 downwards.
ATGAAATGCTTAAAAGGTATTTATATGAGAGCTTTTCAGTAAAAAGTCTTGTATACTAAAGTGATACACTCAAACTCTTTGTGTCTCTCTAACTGTACTAGAGCTAGCTGTAAAATGAAAGCTGTGAAATTTCTGTTTGTTGTTACTGTATGTCATGAAAGAGCCAAATGGTTTCTAAAACATACAGTCACAAACTGATTATAAAATTCCCAAGTGGACTCTGATGTGACTATCATAACAATGGAATGGTGAGTCACTGCAGGAGAATTAATGTAATAATCTTTTCCAGTATTTATAGGACTGGGAGGATAAAATGTCATTTAATTTTATTTGATTAAAAACCAGTAGGCAAGAGAGAAAGAGGAAGAAAAAAGTGAAGCATCTTTTATTTCAGACATGAAAGATGGATGGAATATATAAAGAAGTATATTATAAAGCAGGATGTTACAGTGATTAATTTCAAATCTGATCAATGCTCCAAAATGGTCATGTTAATATCATAATGATTCTATTTGATAACTTAAGGTGATAGGTTTTTTTTTAGGTTCTAGATGTTTGAGTGGAACAGCTAGATTATGAGGAATTGAATGTGAATTGAATCAGAGCTGTAATCTCCTGTATCTAGTGCTCTCAGATTAAAGATATCATGTCTGCTGTTGCTTAAAAGTTTGTTTGGTCTGTGTTGGTTCTTTCAGAAAGGGCAGTGGAATTCAGTGAGCATGTGTTCATTCACAGTAGGTGCTTGCATGGATTCTGAACTAAAGCTGCTTTTCAGTGCTGTCACAATATTGTGAGTTTGTCACTATGTCACAGAAAAATTACCCCTATCCTTTATTTCCTCTGCTTTGCATTGCTAGTATGTATTTTTGATTTATTTTTAAGATCTTCTGTATTAATAAGCAGCATGTATAAGGGGCTTGTTAACCTAAAAGTTTTATCAAATTTAAAATGAATGAAAACAGAAGGAGATACCCATGAGGAAAGGTGGAACTGTTAAAACATAAGTATTCTTGAATGAGCTATAAGATCTTCAAAAATTCTTCTGGAAATAAAAACCTCAGGGTTACTGAGGTTTTGCTTAATAAAGAAAAATTGTCTGGATTTGGCAAAAAGGTACCTAATTTATCTTTCCATATTTTGCTGTTCAAATGTGATGAAACAAAGGACATTCTCTGTAATACAGAAGTGTTGGTGAAATAAGGATCAAATCTGTTCAGTACTTTCTGGAGATGACCCAAGAAGACATGTTAGATGTCTAGATGTTTAGAAGACAAAGAGGCATACTAGAAATAAACAAGTAGTTAAACATATTAGTGGGAAAAGACTATTTTCTGGAAATTCATGTTATTAATGAGTTTAAGTGGAATAAAATTATTTTTCCAAAGTATTTTAAGGGTAGAAGTAGCTCTTCTGATGCTTCCTATATCCTCCATGATTCTTCCTGCCAGCATCATAAGTCTGTTTCAGGAAAGACAGTACTGATGTTTTTGAAAATTTTCATCCTAATTTTCTAGCTATGATAAAGAATAAGAGCATTTGTTTGTTTTTTAAACAAAACAAAACAACCAAAACCAACCATCAAGACGTGACTCATGCTGATTAATTTTTATTTTTTTTTCTCCAAGAGGAATTATGATGTAATTTAGATTGGTTTTGACTGTAATGTGTTGCTGTAGAATAAGTGCAATCCTAAATCACACTTGGGACTCCTGTGATTAAGTTTTTTGAGTGCATTTCTGAGTGGGTTAATCTTATGCAGTAAAAAGAAAAAGGTGGTTTTAATTTTCTGTTGCTCCTCCACATATTTCTAAAGGGATTTTTCTAAATGGATTTGCCTACAGAACTAGAATATAAAAGTTAGAGGTCTGTTTATTGCTTATGTACATTATTGCTGGTAAAGATGAAATGGAAATAACTTGAGTGGAAATCAAAGCATAACAGATATACCCTGGAAATTTTAAAAGTAATTTAGGAGGATTTGTATGTTTTCTAGAATTCATGTTCATTTTTGCAAGTTTCTAAGCTAAATGCAGAGTGAAAAATTACATTTTTATATTAATAATTTTCATTGAAGAGAGATAATAAAAAAGTAGCTAATTAGTTTAATATCCCACTCAATAGCCAGTTGTTTTTATGGATTTTTATGGGCGTAGTGGAAGTAACAGTACAATGCAAAGAAAACCTAAATGGATTGGAATCTTTGTCATAAGGGAGCTTCTCTGAATCTTAGTGGCATGTGAGAACTTAGAACATGCTTGGAATTTTCAGCATATGCAGGTTTATTTACAGTCTAGCTAAATTCTTATGTTCAGTTGTGTAAAAGAAACACGTTTTTTAACTGTTTCAGTTTTGTGTTTATAAATTGGTTTCAGTGAGTATACTTTTGTTTTTGTTAGGGTGGAAGATAAATCAGAATGCTTAAATAGATTGTGGGAGCTTTTATATATCATGGATGGTGTGACCTTTGTAACATAATTTTGTCTTCTAGATACTGCTTACAAAAAAATTCTGGGTCAGTGCTTTATTTTTTCATATGAGTTATGCCATTTAATATTGGGTGATCACCCAACTAAATTCTGTTTCCTTCATTAACTTTGTAAAATATTGTAGGTAACTTTCACTTCTAGAGCATAAGTTTAGGAAACATGATAGTATAGCACAAAGAAATTGTGTTAAATAACGCAGCCTAAAGATCTTAAAAGATATTTGCTCTTACTTTTATCCCAAGCAGAGTTATATTATTAGTCTGTGTATTATAAATGTGATTTTTTTGTTTCTTTTGGTGTTTGGTTTTGGGTTTTTTTTTATTTTTTAGAGGATTTTCATATGTAAGTCTTTATGTTTTCTGAAAAATGTTTCTTGAAAAATGTTCAGGTCTTCATTGCTTTTGAATTTCTGTTCTTATCCAAAGCAATTTTTGGTTGAATCTTAGTTCTTTAAAGAGTTAAACTGAAAAATTTCACTTAAAAGGTGCTTACCCTTGGGATGTATAATTTGTGAGAATAAGTTTAGTTTGTATTAATTTCTATTTAATATAACTGTAGCTTCATAAGTAGTCTTCAAAACCTGTTTCACATAAAAGATAATCTGAGAAGTGGGAAAAAGCCCCCATGCAGATATTTATATGGAAGTAAATGGAGAATTTGTTTATTGAGTTTAGTTTGAATTTCCCCCAGTCAACAGAGGTCAGTTCAATCAACTGAGAGAAAAGACCTATGGAATACCAAGATGCAGAGAGTAATTCACGTTTTGTACTTTGGTTCAGATACATTGTCTAAAAAAGCAATAAAAATCCTTTTCTTTCTCTGCTCCAGTATGCTTTCCCTAGACTATGGAATTATAGATAGTTACTTAGTAATTTGAAAAGAAAGTATTTCCTAAGTGGAATTGCAGTTGTACAAGCACTGCATTGCTAAGTGAAGAGACAGGTATTTCTGTCAACAAAAATAGTTCCTGAATTTTAATCAGTCAAGTACCAATGTTGTCAGGCCAAAGGAAGAAGGGGCATAGGGCAGCTCCTAGAAGCACTACTGCTCTTTTATAGATGAAAGAAGACTTGACACAGCATGAAGTTCTACTGATTTTGGAGCCCAACCTGTCCTGATCCAAGCTGGCTGTGTCCCAAGTCACTGTTTCTTTGGAAGGTCTCAGGAGAAAAGCCTGGTCAGCCTGTTGGATATACAGATGCTGACACAGAAACCTCTCTAGAACGAATCTACAGAAACTGCAGAGCTGTCAGGAGAGCAGTCCTCACCTTTCCACAGTCTCAGCTGCCTTTCTTCTTGTTCCTTTCTCACTCAAGCTGGGACCAATTGGAACCTGCTCAGTTCTTAGTCTCCTGTCTTTGCAGATAAACTATTTACTCCAGACATTCCTCCTCCATGATGTGGCTGGGAGTCAGCAGCCTTTTCCAGTCACTTTATCTCAATATCAAGTTTGATACCACCCTTCCCAAATATGAGACAATGATTTTTTTTTTGTTTTGGTGTTGTTTAGTTTGGTGTTTTTGTTTGTTTGTTTGTGGGTGTTTGTTTTTCGTTTGGCTTTTTTTTTTGAGGGAGGGAGGGGGCTGGTAAAAGATTATTCCGACATAATTGCAATTCTGCACAAAATACAAAAAATACTTCCAAAAAAGGCAGTGTTAAATTTTCCTCTAGTACATGAGGAGGATTATAAAAATAAGTTTTAAATCAACCATCAGTTTATCACTGCTGTAAGGTAAAAAGTGTTTGTGTTTTCACTCAACAGCGCTTCCTTGATATGACGTTTGGAGCTGGTGGTCACACAACAGCTCTTCTGGAGAAAGCCAACAACATCACTGTGTATGCACTAGACAGGGATCCCACAGCTTATAAAATAGCTCAGCAGCTTGCAGAAGCTTACCCGTAAGTTGTCTCCTCCTGTCTTACATATGGTTGAAATAAGGTTGGTACTCAGGTATTTTATACGTAATTTAATGTATTTCTATGGTTTTTAATATCTTATTGTAGAATAGCATTCTATGCTGTATGTACCCTGTTGAACAGGAGATCCAGTTCAGTTTGTTTATGAGTATTTGCATGCAGCTGCTTCTTAGGTTTTTGGAGTTAAATGTGTATTCTGTAGTTTTAATTTTAAGCGTGCAAGTAGTTAATTTTATATTTAAAAATAGATTTAAAAAAGATTCACGTGTTCTGCTTGCCTTGAGATGATTCTGATTGCAGAGTACTACAAAAACATATCTTTGTGATACTTATTTCACAAAAAATGATGGAATAATATGTTTTAAAATAATTAGGTAACTTAAATATGGATTATGAATATTTTAATTAAAATACCCCAAAATAATTGTAATTCATTATTAGGGTTGCTAAGTGTTTTGCCACTGGCTTCAGAAACTACTGAACAATTTAATAAGCTACGATTTCTGTGTATAGCTTATACTTCAATTTTCTTTTTAAATAAGGGTGCTGAATTTCCTAAATGAACAATTGCTAAGTGCAGATTTTTACATCTTTTTTAGTTATGCAAAGTTTATTTAATTCAAGGAGGAACCCAGTCAGAACATCAGTGCATTCATGCAGAAGTGTGGAATTTATAGAGTTGAATATGAGCTGTTCAGAAAGCTGAATTTTCACATCTGACCAAGAAGTAAAAATATGTAGATACAAAATAAAATAATACAAAGTAATCAAGACTTAAGAAATTTATGTAAGGTAGTGAGGAGATAATACTCTCTGTCAGGTTGAAAACATTATTTCAAAAGAGCTTTGACATGAATAAAAGCAATTATTTCTAGTAAGAAGAAATCTGGAAGAGGAGGATGAAAAAACACCTGGTTGTTCAGTCATGTTTTCCCACATAAAACAAAGTTCTAAGGCAGCAGTAATACTCAAGAAATGCAGAAGGTGTTCCTCAACTTTTCTAAGATAAAAGGCTAGACTGTGCATTCCTGTCTTCATGAATGTTTGACAGAGAGCCAGTGGGAGAAATGCAAGCATGTGTCAAGATAGCATAGCTAAGTTTCTACTCTGCAAGACCACTTACATATATTTCTCTAAATTTTCAGTTCTTTTTGGGCTGAAGTGACATGCAATGTATACTTAAAAATTTGTGGAATTCCTCTCTTTACTGTTATTTCTCCAGAGAATGCTCTTTTTGACAGAATGCTCTGAAGAATATTGTCAAGGAAAGTCCATTTTCTTTTAAACTAAACCTGCAAACACGTTCTGCCAAATGTCAGGGGAGTTGTAAAGTTTTCTGTTCTTTGTGTCATAGAAAAAAACCAGTCTTTTAGAAACATTCACACAGCATAAAACAACAATGAACAGTCTGAATCAATGTAAGTTTATCTGAAAGTATCCTGTGCAAACCTGGATGTGAAAAGTTTATTTTCCAGATAGATGAAGAGATTTTGTGCTGGCTGCTCCTCTGCCAATAATTGACATCAATAATTTTCTGCTTGTTTAGAAAAGGTGAACTTTGTATAGCAGTTGATGTAACTTATTATGGTTTGAGAGACAAAGGAGGTCTCCTAGTTCTTATTTTTGATGGTGGTGTCTACATTTGTGGATGCAAATTATCCTTAGAATGAAGTGGATCCTTAAATAACATAGTGTTGTTGGTGAAAAGTCTCAATCATTGAAAGATGACTGCATCACCTGGATATGTATTGTAGGATACAGAGCCATATTCTCATTTGCTCTGGTGTTTTTCTTCATTTGCTGTCTTTCCTATTAGAAAGAACAGGTCAGTCCTTTTCCATAACATAAATATTATCTTTTCTTACAGTAGTTTATGTTAAAATTTATGGTAAAAGAATGTTCTGTATGTGGTAATTATTAATCTGGTTTCCCTGGGAAGTCAGTTGCATAAACCATTGTCAAATTAAAAGGAGAAAGGAGGTATAAGGATGTAATTTATAAACAGGTAACGCTAGTGTCTGCTTACAAATCAGTTGAGTATAAGGGATTTACTTCTGAGATATGGAACTTTCATAAATGGATTTTTTTTCAGTATTCATTAAAAGATAGGTGGTCTAAAATTATGGGATTTTATTGTCTATTTTCTATACTGTGTTAGAAATAAGCCTTGTATCAGTTCAATTCAAATCTGTGTGGGCATCAAAAGCTCAGGAAATTCATCCAGTTGACATCTGTATCTGGTCAGGTCTATTCTCAGATTAAACAGTTGCCTGGCTGACCAGGGAGCCACAGAAATAGTTGTACTATCTTAAAAATGGCAGTGGCAGCATGCAGTTGCAGTCTAAGAGAAATGTAGAGCTATCCCTTCTGTAAGAAGCACAGCCTTAGATGTACCTCACTGAACAACTGCAATACAGAAGGATAAACATCCTCCACTTTTTTCTGTTCTAGGTTTTTCCCTACATCTTCTGTTTAGCATTGCTGTTTAGGGAGAGGTTATTTGACTTGCTGAAGTGGTTCTTTTGCTTTGGAGGTGGTATACAGAGTTGGGGAAGAGGCTGTTGTGCATCATAACCATTAAAACCTGATTTCCACTGTCTGAGACTGTGAATGCAATGGGAAAACAGAAAGTCATACTCCAACTGAATTTTCTGTTGTTATTTTTTTCCTACTTGAACCAGAATACCACATGTGTTAATTGTTATTGCTTATTCTGGTTAGATGACAATAATCTTAGTAAAATCCTATAGTTCTGATATTCACGATATGGCTTTGTTTTTTAATGTAATCTTTTTGGAATTCAGAAAAGTTTTTGATTCTGTCTCTTACCATATTCCTCTGGACAAAATGCCCATTCCACAGCTGGATAAACACACCATTGTGCAGTGTGTGAGCACAACAGGCTCACAGGTTGGGGACAAGGAGCTACACTGAATAGGGTGACATCAGACTGGAGAATGGTCAATAGAGGGGCTCCACAGGGCTCCATCTTCGGCCCTCTGGTCTTCAGCATCTTGGTGAAGGGCTTGGTGCAGGACTCGACAGGATACTAAATAATTTTGCAGATGATGCGAAACTGGAAGGAGTTGCTGATTCCCTGGAAGGCAGAGAGGCTCTGCAGAGAAACCTGGACAAATTAGAGAGCTGGGCAATCACCAGTCATATGAAGTTTCACACAGGTTGTGTGAGGGACTAAAATGTTAGTGGTGAATGAGTCAAAACAATCAGCCATTTGTGGAGGTAGTAGGTGCTTTGCTGATGATACCTGTGATAACAGCCCAGGTGCCCAGGAAAGACAGTGGGAGCTGGGCCTGTGAGGTCTAGGGAAGACTGAGAGGTGATTTCATCAATGCATGTAAAAATGCAGGTGTGAGGAGGGTGGTGCCAGATTTTTCAGTGGTGGCCAGTGACCAGACAAGGACCAATGGCCATAAACTAAACCACAGAAGGTTCCACCTCAACATGAGGAAGAACTTCTTTGTGTTAAGGGTGGCAGAGCACTGCAACAGATTGCTCAGGGAAGTCTTGGAATCTCCCTCTGGAGACATTCAAAATATGCATGGATGAGTTCCTGTTAACACCTGCTTCCTGTCTTGGCAGGGCAGTTGAACTGGATGATCTCCAGAGGTCCCTCCAACCCTAACAATTCTGTGAAATATGCCCAAAGGTATTGTGGGAAGAGGAGATAAATATGGCTAAATTAAGCTATATAAGTTGTATATTCAGAACTTAATAATTAAATCTCCAGAGGTCCGTCTAACCCTAACAATTCTGTGATTCTGTGAAATGTGCCCAAAGATATTGTGGCAAGAGGAGATAAATATGGCTAAATGAAGGAATTTTTCTATATTCAGAACTTATAAATGAAATCCTCCATGTATTTAACTGAATGATAGCTGCAGTAATAAGTCACTGGAGGAGAAAACTGAGGAAAAATACATTTGATGTTTGTATTTTAAATGTGTCTCTATTTTTTGGTAGCAATTTTATCAGAAATCTGAAGAGGATAGAGTTCCAGCTGCAGCTCTCACATTCATTTAGTTTTGCTGTTTATTATTTTTATTTTTAAAAATATGTAGTGCTGCTTTAATAAGGAGAAAATGGGTCAGGGTCTGTTAGATATTCAGTGTGTGGGTGGGAATCCTTTGACGTGCTTTCTGGGGAAGCCACTAACTTGGGAATTGCTGCTGAGAATCCAGGAGAACAAGATAAAATTCAGTCAGTAGCAATATATATTACAAGTAAACCCTTTCACACCCACTGAAAGGAAGAGGGTAGAGAGGTGGCTGAAATCTGTTATTAATTAATCAATATCATGGAAAATTTTAAGTATGAGAAACTCATGCAAAGCCAATGTAGAGGAAAAAATACATGCTTTGTAATTCTCTGAGCAGAATAAGAAATTGTAACCTGAAAGTATGGATAAATAGTGTAGAATTCCTCATACAATTTAAATACCATTTTGTTACAGTTTGAAAGTGATTTTGAGGTGTGAGGGTGCTTGTGGATTTTGCTTTCAGTGTTACACTAAGTTTGCAGAAAAAACGTGATAGATCAGCTGTGCATTGTGTGTTCTGGGGTGTATCATTCTGGGACTGCAGGATCATGTCCAGGGAGGCTGCAGTTACTGGGGACCAGCATGGGACTCCAACAAGATGGGCTTCTGCTCAGGAAACCATTTATTCATCACAGGAACAAACTCAGATCCAGAGAGAGAGCCCCAAACAGGAGCAGGGGTTGGGTTTTATGGGACAGTTTAAGGTCAGAGTTTAATAGGGACACAGCAAGGGAGAAACCCCAGAGGCTCAAACGCAATCCCAACACCCTGGGCTGCCACCCCACGAGGGTCTGGGGTGGGACAACTCTTCCTGAGCTCACAGGGCACATCCCCTGGGGCAGAGGGATGGAGTTTGCACTTCCCTGGCTTTAAAGCCATGCCCTTCCCTTTATCAATGCTTATCTGAAACTATATCTTTGCATCCCTGGGCGGGGTCTCCTCACAACTGCCCCTTTTGAAAATGAAACTTTGATTAGGAACTTAGAATGTTTCTAAAACATACACAATGGAAAACCCAAGCTCCCCACAAAGCACCTGTGGGACACCAAAAACACTAGCACCCAACAACAAAACACATTAAGCAAACAAACACAAAAGGAACAAAACTAAAAACACACTTAGGGCTTGGCCAGCAGCTGGGCAAATCAAGCAGTGGTGGTAGTTAATAAGAACATAAAGGTTTTTTAGTTCAGTCTCTTCCAGTTTTTGATTTTCTTAGGAAGGGAGTAGTTCTTTGATCTCCTGTTACGAGGGGCAGAGTTCTTAGTGTTCAGCCTTGGCTCCAGTGCTGGTTGCACATCCAGAAATTGTGTGGTCAGCAGGACCTGGAAGTGATTGTCCTGCCACATCTGGCACTGATGAAGCTGCACCTCAGCACAGTTTTGGGCCCCTCACTACAAGAAGGACATTGAGGTGATGAATCATGTCCAGAGAAGGGGATGGAGCTGGGGAGGGATCTGGAGAGGAAGTCCTATGAGGGGTGGCTAAGAGAGATGGGGGTTCAGCCTAGAGAAAAGGAGACTAAGAGAAGACCTTCTTCCTTTCTACAACTGTCTGAAAGAAGGTTGTACACAGGTGAGTGTCAGTCTGTTTTCCCAGGTAATAACCATAGGACAAGTGTAAAGAGCCTCAAGCTGCACCAGCAGAGGTTTAGATTTGATATTAGGAAAAATTTTGTCGTGGAAAGAGCTGTCAAGCACTGAAATGAGCTGTCCATTCCACCAATGAGGTGGTGAACTCATCATGCCTGGAGGAATTTGTGACGTGGTTTAGTGGTGAACTTGGCTGTGCTGAGCTAATGGTTGGACTCCATCTTAAAGGTTTTTTCCAACCTAACTGATGCTGATTTGAGTATCAGGCTTCTCTTACATAGCATAATTACAGAAATTTCACTCCAACATTACATTGTTTGAAACTGTAATTGAATAATTTGTATGTGCACATCTTAATTTTCTTTTCATCGCAGATTTAATGGATTTTGATTCATTGCGTGGGCTGCAAAATCTTTACCTGTAGCCTGTAGTCTAGTAAGTTCAAGTTCAGAAAGTGTTTCTCTACCACTTTGTGTTGGGATGACTACAGACCATTTCCAGTATTAGTTGAGTTTACTTTTCATATACTGGTTACATAATAGACAAGTCCTCATTTGCACTTAAAATAACTTAAAGGGTAGAGCTGCCTGTCTCAAACAGTGTCAAAGCCACAGAGCCACCACAGCAGGAACTTGAGATAAGCACAGAAGGGAGGGATTTTTGACAGGAAGGCACTAATTCCAGGCCTGGTGGAGGTGAGATCTGGTTAGCACATCCTGGTTAATGCATCCAGACAAAAATTCCCACTGTGGCAAACTAGAAAAGGAAGCAACTGCTCATACACATATCACCAGTCAACCAAGATCACCCCAAGTTAAGGGACAGACGGCATCTGTGGCCATCAGTGACCACCAGAACACCCCCAGATTCGTTTCTGTGGGATTCCATCAGAGGACTGTGCATGATCCACAGTGTTGGAACAACCCCCAGGGGAGGTACTTGGGCATTCCCACCTCAACCTGAACATGTATTAACCTGTTGAACTCTGTTTCATGGGCTTCCCCCACCATGACAGATCAAGACAGGGACCATCATTTCAACCAACACACATCTGAATTTCAACAATCAAGTCTTGTAGCTGGATCCATGGTGGTGAACTTCCTCCTTCCCTCCCTCCCTCCCTCCCTCCTTCCTATTGCCCCCTCATCGACCCCAGAGAATCTTCTAAAGGAACCTTAATTACCCCATCTCACTGGTGGGATATAATTGCACTATAATTAAAATAATAATTGTAATAATTTAAGCACTGTTTAGATCTAGAAGTAGTAAAGTGTATTTCAAGACACTGTGATGGAATATGGCCTTTATATACATGATAGTATTAATTTCAAGGCTTGTGGTTATGATGACATTGCCAGTAAAGCTTTTCTATAGCTGTAGATACATTTGGACAAGGATTAAATACTAATCAGTTCTCTAGATTTAATAAAATTTACAAACAAATCAGGCAGGACATCCCTTTTACAAGTTAGGAAATCAAAGTGATGTAATTTTGATCTGAGTGCTCTTGAATAAACTGCTTAATCATATTATTTTAGTAGGAAGATCCTAGAAGAGATATATTCTACATTAAATGAAGTTTAGCATTTTGTGGCTAACTGACATTTATCAGTTTTGAATTTAGTTTTGGTTTAGGCAGTTTCTCTTACAATATATCTTGGTTAACCAGGATGGTTAATTTTTGCAGTAGCCATGAGGGGCATGGCCAGGATGTTATTCTGTACCACACCACATCATGGGCAGGGGCTGGGGGGGGAAGGTGTCTCCTCCAGTTGTGCTGGGTGTGGATGGGTGGTCAGGATAGTGTTCAGTTCCTCATGGTGAGCGCTTGTGTGTGAATTGTTCACCTCTCTTGTATGCCCTGTTATTAATATTCTGCTATTGCTGTTTGCTTTCTTATTTAATTTGCTGTTTCTAGTAAATTGTTTTTATCTCAACCTGTGAATTTTATTTTTTGTGCCTCCAGTTCTCCTTTCCACCCCACTGCAGAGGGAGGGAGTGGCAGAAGGGGACGTGGTTTGGAACACCAGGGAGTACCATTCCCAAACTGTGACACAATATTAAAAACATTCCCATTGGAAAAGATCTCAGGATGCCTTCAGACATATCAGACAATTAGTATGATCCATCTACTCATGGATATGAATTATCTTAGACAACTTTTGACATCCTTAGACAATGGAAGTGTAGGTTAATTAACCTTAATTCCTTTCTGGCTGAAGAAGCTGCACCTTTTAGACCATAGATGCAGATCAAGAAACAAAGACACTCCTGTTGGCTGTGTTGGCCAGCTGTGTTGGCTTTCTTCTATCACAGTTTTCCATCAGTGTTTCTAGGAATATTCTAAAATGCTAACTCCTTACAGAATGAGAGGACCGTCATTTAAGTTGATAGAGAGGGATAAGAAGCTTCTGAAATAATTTCAAACAAGTGCAAACCCATCTATGTATTGGTTAAGGAGATGGAGCTGAATGTGGGTGATTTGAATTCCTTTTTAATACAAATGTCCAGATCCTTAATTTATTTTTAAGGACCTGTTAGCTCAATTTCATGGAATGCAATATCAAGTGTTACTTTAATCAGTAGTAGTTTCAGACATGTTAATTATATTCTTACTCTTTTTAAAATTCATCTATGTCAGTGTGGTGTAAAAGTGCTCAGAATATCTTTAAAGTTTACTGTTTTAAACAAAGAGTATTTCTAAGAATTAAGCTTTGAAGCTTAGTTTGGGTTGTAGATTTTTTTTTCTAAAAGGAAAAAATGTTTCAATACCCATCAAGTAAATAATTATCATACTGAAATAATCTTTGAACTTTTATTATCTGTTAAGGAGACATCAGCTTTTCTTTCCTTCACTTCACTTTTCCTTCTTGATTTTGATGATAAAATTTCTTATGGGTGTTCAGATGACTTAAGGATTTTTATATTGCTTTTGTAACCATCTCATTACTAAAATGCATGTAAATGATTGTAGAACTTAAATTCTAATTATTAGCATTTTATAAAGTATGTTTCAAAAATATTTAGAAATATATTTTATAAACAGTTAAATTTTTTTTTTCAGATGAACAGTAGAGGTCTGGGTATATTTTCATTACAGTAACAAGAACTTGCAGTTAGATTTTTAAAAAATAATTGGTGTTTCATAAAGAATAATGATACAGGATAATATATTCCCTAAAATTTAGTTTCTCATAATAACAGAACTCCTCCTGATGAGAAGGAGGAGGGGAATGTAATAATTTCTAATCAGAAGGTTTTTGTACCTGGTAGATGGTTGTCTACAGATCTTTCTTGTCTTGATAAAAGGACAGTATTTTCATATTCCATAGCAAGTTTGTACTAGGCTGTATATTTAGCTAATTTTTGGTCACATTTACAATGGGGCATTTACATTTACATTAAGGCTCTCTGCACAAATCAAGCTGGCATAAACTGTATTAAAATACCCCTTCTTGTATCAAACAATACAGATGAAAGTTTATTTCATCAGTAGATAGATGATAATTGTTGAGGATAGAAGACACTAGCAGTTTTCAGTGAAGATGGAAATTACATAAATGTGTAGACAAAAAGATACTTGTCACTTACTAAGAAAAGGTCAAGACTTGTTAGTAATTAAGATAAACATAATTTACTAAGTGGCTAAATTAAACAAAAAAAAGCTGACAGTCTCTGATTCATAATCTTATTTTTTCTACTTTGATGAAAAGCAAAACAGGTAACTAAATGAAAATATTTGTAAACACATTTTTGTATCAGAACTGAGCTTCACACTTCACTATGAAATATAAAAATGTACAGAGAAATTCAGATTATTTTTATGATTGAGTCATTGGGCTTCAAATACTGTTATTCTTAGATGCATTAGGATTATGCATATAGGTGACATAGACCATAAAAATGAAATACTTTGACTACATAATTCTATTTTTTTCTTGTCATGATAATAAACATAATTTGCATTTTAATTTGATTTTAGTCTTTGTGACTCAGCTGTGCCAAGTATTGTACAGAATATTGAAAGGACTGAAAGCAAAATCAGGCAGTTAATTGCTGCTTTGTATTTGGATGCCTGATAAATTCATCAACTTAGCTTGATCAAGAAACAAAGATTTGGATAGAGAGATTTCAGAGAATTTCTGTGTGAAACCTCAGTGGAAAAAAAAAAAGTAATTTGGAATGGAAATTGCCTGTGGCATTGTCACCTCTGAACGGTGCAAAGGTTTGAGACCAATATTGACTACTAAGTGGCCTTGACACACACAGATTTATAAGAAATAATACAAGTGTCATATCTCAGCAGCACAATCTGTATTATTGATACTGTTTATACTGCCAGTCCTACTGTGGTCATGAGAAAACAGAGGCTGCTGCAATTTAAATATTTAAATATAAATTAGAAAAACAGAACCAAATTCTTTCTGATAATGATATCTAGATTGGCTGTTCAACTTTAAGATGATCTATGCCACCTGCCTGGCTGGGAAAGGAAAGAGGAAGGTAAGGAGCACTCCTTTCCCCCAAGCCTTCAGTGGGAAACCACCTTTTTGGTTTTTTTCCCCTGAAAACCAGCATCTTTGCCTCTCCAAAAAACTAAAAAATACTTTTGCAAAGCTTGGAGGACAGCTGCTAAAACCCCCAAATTTTCTGTGTCAGGGCAGGTTAAATCCACTGCTGCATTGTCGCTGCCCACCTTTTAGGATGACATGTACTGGCATTATCTTCTATCAGTTTAAGGTACTAGTTTATTCATGACTACCATCTCTTCCTAATGAACAGAGTAATTAGCAGAAAAAGGCAGGACAAAAATCTCATTCACGTGGCTGAGTATTAGAATGAGTTTTGGTTCCTTGCAGTACAATCTAGATAAGGCTGGAGTGGTGTGTGGCATCCAGCATTTCAGTGGATTCAGTCCATTCTGAAATCTGCTTTTCAGTGGATGTTAGCACCTAGTGAATGCAATATTAAGATAGGACCTTCTGGTATTTAGTGTGATGGTCTGACCTGCCACCAGGGTGGCCAAAGATATGTTGGTGTTAAATAAAAGGACAGGTTGATGGAGTAGTCTGAAAAGGAAAAGGGTTTAATGACGAAAATAGCAGAGTAAAAGCTGAACCACACAATGGGACACGTCAAAAGACCCCAAAATGGGGTAGGTAGGATGTATTTATAGAGTAGGGTAAAGGGTGGAACCTGAGGGTGAGGATCCAATAGAAAGCAGGGATGAGGAATATGTAAAACATGACAGGGGCAGCACAACCAATGGGAGTAAAGAGAACTGTGAACTTTCTAGAACTGGAACCTTACTAAGGAAACTCTATTAAGATATTTTCTCCCATGGAGCAGTGATGCAGGAATCTTGCTCACCCTAAATTAAGTGTGGGTCTGGCTGACTACAAGCCAATTTCCCAAGGTCTTTAGGCAGCTCAGCTCCCACAATTTAGTAGTGTTTAAGCCAAAAAAACTGATAATGCATTAAATTATGCTAGTACATTTTCATATTCTAAAAATAAATAATTCAAATTAATTTTTGACAAATAAGTAAAAATTATGTGTCACGAGAGAATTGAATGTGTAATTTTTTACTTTTCCAACTAGCAGGACCAAAAATGTGTGGAACTTTTGAATAATCAATACTGTCACTTTGTTGAGTTTTATGTTGCAGCAAATCTCATTTTAGTTGAGTGAACTGACCATCTTGGATACTGCTTCAGTAGTGAAAAGGGCAACTTCTTATTTCAGGCTAACAAAATTTGGGTATGTAAGGTCAAACTTTTTTATGCAGAAATTTACATCCTTAAAACTATATACGTCAATACCAGCAGCTAAGGAAAGGCTGAATACAAAGGTTAATGCTATTGTGGTATTCTTTATCATGGTACTGAGGGGGAACCCCACAAATGGGTCTATTTTTACAGTGTGCTTAAGGTAGAATTTCTGTGTTGTGGTGTATGACTTGTGTACTTCAAATGATCTTACTTCTGCCTGTTTGGAAAGCATACTGTGCCATGAAAAATATTTAGATTTCCCAAAAACTCAAAATAGTTTCCTTTTTAGCCTTCTAAATAACCCATTATAAACATTCAAATAGATTAACAATAATATTAGCTAAAATGGATGGTAATAATGAGAAAATACATGACTGGTCGTAAAACCAGACTTTGAGCTGGTTGTAATATTTGCTGTATAGAACAAAGTAGAAGAGAAGCCTCAAGTCATTCTTGTGATAGAAAATTCCACAGAATCACAGAACAGGTCAGGTTGGAAGGCACCACAGTGGGTCATCTGCCAACCTCCCTGCTCATGCAGGGTCATTGCACAGGATTGTGTCCAGATGGTTCTGAAATCTCTCCAGTGAGGAGACTCCACACCCTCTCTGGACAATCTGTTCCAGTGCCACCTGCACAGGGAAGAAGTTCTTACTCATATTCTGGTGGAACTTGCTGTGCATCAGTTTCTGCCCATTGCTTTGTGTCCTGTTTCTTGACATCACTGGGCAGAGCCCAGCTCCATCCTCTGACACCTCCCTCCAAATACTGACAGACACTGGCAGGGTCTCCTCTCAGTGCTCTCTTCTGGAGGCTGAGCAGACCCAGCTCCCTCAGTCCATCCTCATAAGAGATGCTCCAGTCCCTTCATCACCTTTGTTACCCTCCACTGGATCTGTTCCAGGAGCTCCTCGTCTCTGCTGTGCTGTGGAGCCCAGGACAGGGCCCAGCACTCCAGATGTGCCTCCCCAGGGCTGAGCAGAGGGGCAGGATCACCAGCCTGGACCTGCTGGCAATGCTCTCCCTAATGCACCACAGGACACCCTTGGCCTTCTTGCCCACAGGGCACACTGCTGGCTCATGGACAATTTGTCATCCACCAGGACCCCCAGCTCCTTTTCCACCAAGCTGTTTTCCAGCAGGTCACTCCTCAGCCTGTACTGCTGCATGGGGCTGTTCCTCTCCAGCTGCAGGACCCTGCATTTATTTCCCTTTGTTGAATTTGAGACAGTTCTTCCCTGTGCATCTGTCCAACCTGTGGAGGTCCCTCTGAAGGGATGCACAGCACTCTGGGGTTCTGGCCACTTCTCCCATCTTTGTGTCATCAGCAAACTTGCTGAGGGGGCATCTGTCCCTTTGCCCAAGTCACTGATGAGAGAGTTAAACAATCCTGGAACCAGTATTGAACCTTGGGGGACACCAGCAGTGACCAGGGACTCCAGCTGGACCCTGTGCCACTGGTCACAACCCTCTGGGATCTGCTGGTCAGCCTTTTCTGCATCCACTGAAAGGGCTGCTCCTCCAGCCCACACTCCCTGAGTTTGCTGATGAGGATATTGTGAGAGGGTGTTGAAAGCTTTCCTCAAGTCTAGGTAGAAAACATCCACTGCTTATTTCCTTCTTGCTCTTTCCAGGTATTTGGACTTCTCTGGGTTGATGGGGAATTTAGCAGAATAGAGCAGCAGACATGGAAGACATTGGTTTTCTTGGTCTCATTTGTTTCTCTGCCTTGCATGGTTACATACTTGATGGATAAGGCACCAAAACTATGTCTGAAGAAAACCTTGAGTTCCGTTTCCTTGGATATTTTGCAGATAAAAAAATGGAGTGAAAAAGAAATCTCTGTAGGCTTTTGATGTTAATTTGATGTCTTTTTTCATAGCCCTTTATTTGAGATACTAGTTTATTATAAATTCAGATCTATTGTAGCAAGAATTATGAATTTTAAAATGTTATTGAATTTTAAAAACTTAAAACTCAATACTCCTTTTGTGCAATGATTTCATGGCTTAAAACAAGAACTGAATCTCATTGTATAATCAGGGGAATTTCTTGCTTTCAAAGGAATACGTTTCCATTTTTAATTATCATAATTAATAAGATATTAAACATTGAAAAATGGAAGTGTGCAGAACTAAAAATGTCATGTTCTCCCCAATCTGTAACCATTGCTACAGGAAGAAATGTTAGTATTTGGGTGCCAGTCTGGAAGCTTCTCAATGATTTCGTGTTGCACATTTAATAGAAATAGATAAATACATGATAAAATTATGGTACATAAAATTGTTTATGCATTAATTCTGCATTCAGATGTGCTGTGTAAAGCCTTTAATTATGGAATACTTTTGTGTTTTCCACTCAAAATTTGATCCCCTGGCAGGTTGGATGGGTTTTTGTCTCTGGAAGGGAGCTGTCTTCTGCAAGACTTTCAGGTGCAAGTCACACATCGATCCATTGCAACCTTGAATCCAGCTTCTTGCCTATTAATTGTTCATAGCTCTAATGTTGCCTGCCAAGGTAATAGAAGTGAAAACTCAAAAGTTGTATTAAAATTAAAATAAATATACTGTTTACTTGTTATCTACAGAGCCAGTTACTTTGTCTTAGAAATAAGTGAGGTTGATCCAGGAGTGTTTTACCTTAAATGAATCTGTTCTCTGTTCTCACCTTGCTCTTCAAGGGCTGGGTAATAGTTTTCATGTGGACTTTATGTGTAAATTCCATAATGATGAAGAAAGGTCTGCCAGCCTGTAGTTCTCTGGAAGATCCTTCTTGACATTTTTTGAAGTTATCATGGCATTGAGTTTGTCACAGCCATCAGGAAGTTGCCTTAAAGCTGACAAAGGAGCTTCCTGAGAACATCAGCCAGCTCTCTTGGCTGATTTTCTTGATACATTCCAGTATGTGCCATCTGATCACATGTCTGTGTACATGTCCACCTGCTCCATATAACCATTTCATCCTCCTGTACTGTGGTGTTAGCCCATTTCCCTTCTAGTCTGTGACAGTGGGAATTTGGGGCAGATTTTACCAGTAAATACTTAGGCAAAGGCTTTAATTGCCACAGCCTTTTTAGTGAAGTTTATTACCGGATCATCTGTGCCATTCTTCAGTCTTCCATGTCTTCATGGCATATCCTTTTCCAGTTTTTTTGTTTCAGACAGATTTAGGTATTCTTGATTCCAGCCCAGTGCAATAGAACTCAGTATTTCTCCTTGCTTCTTCCTCTTGCCCCTCTTCTCTTTGGCATAGTTTGTATTTCCCTGTTCAAGCAAGTTGGCATCTTGCTGTGGCTGCTGTGGCCTTTTGTTTTCATACAGGTGTGGATTCCCTTGCACTTTGCAGAAATTGTTCATGGGATTTGACCTGTTGTCCTGAGTTGCTTCTCATGTCAGGAGAGCTTCCTGTTTACCTGTTCCCTAAAAAGGTCTCCTGAATCCTGTGATTTTTAGTTTGTTGTCTCCTTTGCTACCATCATCAGCAATTTTGCCTAAAGACTTAGATTGCAGAGTGACACTGAGCTTAGATCTAGGATCAATGTTGGAAAGTATTATTATTAGGTGCTTGTATTACTTCCATGAAAAAGAATCTGTTAATGCACCCTTCACTGTTATTCCTCCAAAATCTGAGGCTGTGTCAGGAGCTGTGACACCTGAGGTCAAATATTTGTGGAATATTTGTTTCTTATACCAGAAGGTTTTTACCAATTCTTTATTTTTGTTGCTGTGGGTATTGTATAGTTTACAACAGGTATTCCCTCTGGTCCCATATTAAACTGGCCTAGAACTTTCTTACTACATAAACATACAGCATTAATCCAGTTTTCATGTACTTCTGTATTTGTTGTCTTTTTTTTTCCCTTGTGGAAGGGTTGCTGATTCTCAGAAGGCAGTTAAAATCATAGAATCATTTAGGTTGCAAAAAAGAATAATTTAGGTTGCAAAAGATTTCTAAGATCATTGGTTCCAAGCATTAAATCAAACACTGCCAAGTTCACCACTAAACCATGTTTTAAGTGCCACATTGACACGTCTTTTAAACACCTCCAGGCATGGTGACTCAACCACCTCCCTGAGCAGCCGGTTCCGGTGCTTGACAACGCTTTTGGGGAGGAAAATATTCTTCATATCCAATAAAAGCCTTCCTTGACATAACTTGGGATAATTTCTTTTCATCCTATTGGTTGCTGCTTAGAAGAAGCTGCTAACCCCCGCTTTACCAGACCCTCCTTCTGATTCATTTCTTATTTAATTCCATTTTTAAGTTATAAAATGAATATAGTTCCTGATACTCTTAGTTCTGAAAAGTTTGAATTGCTTTTGAGGAACAGAAGTTGTAATTTATTTGCTTGTCTTTGAAAACTACTGCAGAGGAGAAATGTAACTTGCATAGCACATCAATTACTAAAATGATCTCTCAAGATTAATTTAAGTCAGTTGTGTCACTGACAACTTTGTTGTTAGAGATGAAGTTGGATTTAGCTTCTGTTTCTTTTAAAAATATTGGTTATATTGTGAATATAAATGCTGGCAAACCCTCTAATAATTATGACTGACCTGGAGCTGTTTGAATATGCTCTTTAAAAAAAAAGAAACAACAAACCCATGAAACACAAAACCTGTACTGTAAATAATAAGCAACTTTATCATAAGTTGAAAATAATTTTTACAACAACAGATTATAAGATTTTTTTTTCTATGAATCATTGGGGGGGATTTTTGGGAGGTTCTCGTGTAAAAGTAAAGCAGAGAGTGAATGGCATCTTAGAAGTTTGTTTCTTCACTACCTATGATAAGGTTTGAAAAAAAAAAAGTTGTGGTTCAAGGTTCAGTGATTGTTAGTAAACATTGCTGAGGGGGAGTGAAGCCCCTCTCTAAAAGTAGCATGTGGCCTTGGTATATGCTCTTACCTAAGCCAAGAGGGGATCCAATACTTATATTTGATTTTATTCTAGAATTAAATGATTTAAAGAGAGAAGAGAATTTTAATTTACTGGTTTAGCTCATATCCTAAGTCAACAAGGTTCATCTGCTATGCTCAACCCAGTGATGACTTATTACAAGTTTAACACATATCTAAAGCATTTTTGTTTTTGGATATTTCAATCTTGAGTGACAATTTCAGTAAAAGTTTTTATGAAAAAGAATGTGCTCCTTTTACCTAGAGCCAGAATGTTCTTACTGTTTTGGCTTTCTGACGTCTTTCTGCCCCATAATCAACTTTAGAAGGTACTGCAGGTGGTTTGGAGGTTGAGTGAATTAATAATTAATAAGGATTTACGTGGCCTTTGTGTCACTTTTTATTTCCAAATTGTTTGCTAACAAGTCACCTGAGGGATTAAAATTGACCAGGACAATAAGCAGCAGGAGCCTGTGGTGCAGTTGATGCTGATGAACAAAGAAAATAAATTATAAAGTGAAAATAAATATCGTTGGTTGCACTAAATACTATAAAAAAAATCTTTTTTTGTAAGGAATACAAAGAACCAATTCAAATAAAGATTTTTTTTTTATGTAGAACCTAAACCTTCCTCTTTATATTTAATGCAATGATTATTCAATTTATCAGATGTTACTGCATTGCTTTTGCTCAAGAACATTCAGTCAAGGGGATGTCAGTATTATGTAGTATTTTTTTCCTTTTTTATTTTTTCTTTTCTCTTTTTTCTTTTTTTTTTTTTTTAATTTCTAAGTCCCTCTGGAGATTGCCATTGCAGCAGGAAGGCACTTACCTTCAAATATTTCAGGACTAGAAGAGCTCATCCATTTCTGTGACCTATTGAAGGTTTCTGACTAAAAGGTAGAGTTTCTTCTGGTCTCTCTCTCTCTTAAACCTTGTGATCCTTTCAAATAAGAGTAAATCTTTAGTAAACATTTAAGTAATGATAACTAATGCCTTTGAAAGCTTTGTTGAATGTGAAACAAGGGGATTTTTTTTCCTTATGCCACAGTCCCCTCCAGGTTACTTGACTGCATTCACTTATATGTAGGAAAATCTTGGTTTTTTTGAACAAGACTTGTGAGAAAATTTCCATTCTCATTTCAAAATTTTCATCATAGACTTCCTACACTAATACTTACATAATATAGATTGTTTCAGTTGGTGCCACAGTTTACTCTCATTCTTCTAGAGGCTCTTACAATTCTTTAATCTTTCCTGCTCAAAGTTTAGACAGTGTAGGTAACTTGTAAATCCTTCAGCAGCCTTTTATAAGGATGGGATTTCATGTATGTGATCTTTGATCTGCAGTGCTGGAGGCTCTTTGAATTCCCTTTGCTTTGGAAACTGTATGTAATGGTATAAATGTCTTAATACTCTTGAACTAAACATTGTAGAGCCTACAGGTCAAAATGACAATTATCCCTATTTCTACACTACAATGAAGTTAATGTTGTTTCTTCAAACTTATTTCTAGCCCTCTGTGTTGAGTGTTGTCCTTTCCCTTCCCTGTGAATGCAGCCATATTTGCACATCCAAAACTTTTAATTTATTTAATTTTTTTTTTGGTAGAGGAAGGAATATGGGATTACTTAGGTTGGAAAAGAACTCAAAATCCAAGTGTTAACCCAGCACTGCCAGGCCCACCATGTTCCTAAATTCAAGTGTTAATCATTATGTATTCAGGCAAGTTCCTAAATTCAAATGTTCACCTCCATACATGCACCACAGTTTTGTCCATCATCTGGGTGGATGAATCACTGAACCATTAAACTTCTAGTTATACAAGCACAGCCCAAGGTTTCATCTTTTACAGAATGAAAGGATATTTTGTTTAATAGCTGCACTACAGAAGGCATCGAAAGACAAAGCTTCTTGCTACTTAATGTGTTTATTCAAGTGGGACTCAGAGATGCATTGTAATGCAGATTTTTACAACTTGAATTTTACTATACTCTCTTTTGGGTAAAGGTACTGTAAATATTTTTAAAATGTCACTTCCACTCAGAATTGCTTACTCTGGTTTTGGCCATATGTTTTGAAAAACAAAAGAAAAATTATTTCTGCCTTGTTGAGCCCTCTCAAATCTAAGTAAAAGGATATCATGAGGTAGAAAATACTATTTTTATACCCTCTGTCACCTTTGTTAACATTTTATTAGACATAAATCATGTAGTTTCAGGCTGCATAGTGGCAATATGGTTCACTGTGTGTTCTATTTTTATAACTTTATTTAAAACTGACATGTAACTTGCTGTACCTGAAACCCCAAGTGAGCCAGTTATTGGAGTGTAACAAAGTTTTGACGTCAGAAGTGCTATTTATTCCACTGGCAGCCATTAGCGATGCATTACCCTTTGGCACTCGTGTTTTCGGAAACACGGTTAAATTTTTATGACTGGGTCTAGCCAATTAGGATTCTTTCTCAAGATAGAATTAAGGGAAGAGATCTGTTTTTATAACTTGCTAAATGTAGCTTTCCAGAAACAACATAATGAAAATACAAATGATTGCACTCAGAGTTCCCAAAACATTCTGTTGAGCCACACCTTGGCTTGCCTGCTTGCTGTACACGTGTCTTTGAGAGGCAGGGGTTAAGCTAGGCTGCCTTGTCAAATGCATGAGCCTGTATTAGAATTTAATGTGATTACAGCTGAGTCATCCTCTCAGGTCAGTCTGGGAGCTTCAGCAGGATGTGAGAGGGGCCAGTGACTTCAGGTGGAGAGAACTGGGGAGGTACAGGAGGTGTGGAGGAAAATCTTGCTTTTCCTGGAGGGGTGGGCTTGTCAAGAATAAATGGCAAGCAATTTCAGTGGAGGTTTATCTTGCTGCCTTTTTCCTCAAAAAGCTAACCTTAAGCAACACCAGACTTAGGAGTGCATATTTGTAGGCACCTCATACAAAGTGGGATAGAGCAGCTGCATGAGAGGGTGCAATGGAATTCTGAGGAATATGTGATTCCTTGTTGGTTCACTGTCTGTATTCTGGCAGTAAGAAATGCCAGAGTCTACAAACAGAACCTACAACAGATATGTTTTCCTTCTGTGTAATTTTTGGTCATCTTCTCCTGAGGGCTTGCTCATGTGCACTGTGTATTCAGGCATGAATTTAGAGTTGCCTGTCAACAAAAGTTACAAAATGCTTGTTTGTACATGTTACTTTACTAGTGTACTGCGGATTTGTTTTGAAGAGAATGCTCTTTTATATAAAGTTATTTAATTCCTGCACTTTATTAATGATTTTGTGTTCTTTATATCAGTAGTGAAAATATTGCCAGCTTTTGTCATACGTTGTTTCCTGCAGAAAAATGCTTCTCTTTAAGGCTCTGATCTTTATTGTAATAGGACAACTTTAATATGTTGTGTAAAAGGTTGTGGCTGCAATCTAAATTTGGAAGCTACATCCTGATTTTCCATGTAAGCAGAAGCTGTTTGATCTTAAAGTATCAGCTATCTGCATTTATGTGTAATTTAGATATAATATGATTTCCAGGTGAGCAATCATTTTTTTGAGCAACCATGAGAGGGAAACTTTTTGGATATTCTGTTTCTAGTTCTTATATTTCACATGTGTGAAACCTTTGACATCCCTCACTGCTATCTCCTGTAATTTGGATATTTGTTCTATGTGCAGCACATCAGAGGCTCTGCTGTCTTTTACCAGCCTGTTTTAGTGTCTTTACCAATGGAGACAAACATTTTTTTTTGCAGAGTAGTGACTGAGAAAATTGTTGAAGCTTGCCAGGTAGAAAAAAGTAGTTGTGAGGCTTGAGAAAGAAGGGGTTGTTTGAATGGGAAGACTGCCTAGGAGGTGACAGAATTTGGAGAGCATTGAAACAAAAAGGAGAAAAGCTATGCTTGATTCTAGAAGAGAAGGAAAACTTCAGGAAGTGTTTTCAGTTTCTGTGGGAAAAACAGAAAGGCAGTAGAGAGAGAGAGAGAGACAGGATTTAATTGCCTACTAATTTTATGAAGGACACATTAAGTCTTTCAGAAAGCGAGTGTCTGTCCAAACCTTCACTCTGTGTAGTCAGTGCTGTGACATGTGAAAGTTTGTCACGTCAAAAAAGTCAAGTTTTCTTTCTGGATGATCCTTTCAATATTTTCTTTAAAGAAATTTTCTGGTGGAGACACCACTTGTTTATGCTTTTGGGTTTCATGAAGAGCCTTTGCTTCTTGGAATATGCACCTTTTGGAGCTGTTAGCTGTCTGCTTTTGGTGCCTGAGTGGGAATGTGAATACAAGACTGACTACTCTGAAAGATGAAAAACTGCTTTAAATCTCAGATTTAAGAATTACACTCTTATGTTAATCCAGCTTTAGGATTACAATTAAATATTTTACCTGCATTTTCCTGAGTGCTTACAGATATTTAGGCAATATTTGGAACAGTAACTTTTGGATATTTGAATGGTGATTGTAGAATTTCTCCTGTTACTACACATGCAAAAATCAAAGAAAACATCTGTTGGAGAATGTTTTATAAAAAAGGAAATCAGAGTAATTATTTGTAACATTCTGAAGTAACTGTTGAAAATTAATTTGTAGTTAGGCTATTACAACCTGCAAAATCTAGATAGCTACTATGTGGATATCCCTAATATCTAAGTTTTTTAGATCATGAGCTCAGGTTCTTGAATGAAGAAATTTTCAATGGAGGAACTGCCTTTAAGTACAACATGTATTTGTGAAAAGCCTAAACCACCAAAACCAGTAATTTCCTTTTTCATATGTTCATAATACAGGCAATAGCTGCACAGCTTCACTGTAGTTTTAATTCCTGGGTTTTTTTTCAGCATTCCTTCATTCTTTTCCCCCTCTCCCCACAACAGGTACTTTTATCACAAATGCTAGGTTTTTAGATTAATCTGCTGGAGAAAATTAATCTCTTTCAATACATTGTAGTAATCTTTATAGGAGAATATCTAATTCAGCTACCATGTATTCTCATTGTCACAGGAATGAACAAAGTATGTAACAGGAAAGCAATATATGACAGTGATAATACACAAACCAGTTTCAGATGGACTGTATTTTCTTAACATTTGCTGTTTAATCAGAAACTAGATTAAACTAGACATGCAAGATTCACAAGTGATTTTATTTAAAGTCCAGTTCATGAGGCATTGTAGTGGAACTGAATTTTTGAGAGGAACTGAAGTCAGTGTTTCAGCCCTCTAACTCCAATTGTTGCTTGGTAGAACTTGGTTTAAGTGTAATGAGCTTAAGAGGTTGATTTTCATTTGTGCAGAATTGTAAAATTTAGGTGGGATTTATTTGTAATGAACATGAACATATTCAATATGATCACTGTTTGTTCATAACTATTTGAGTTACACATTGGAAAATGATAAATAACAGCAAGAAATAAGCATCCTAAGTAAAGACAAAATTTCTTACCCCTAGGAGGTAGGAAACATTTTCTATGTGATGTTTTCTGTGATAAACACCTCTTCAATATCCACAGACCATGGAAATAATTATGTAGCAAGAATACCTATGGGATTGCCTTGATACTTGTAGAAAAGCAGGGGGAAGGAATATGGAAGAGAGCAGGAAATGAATGAAGATGTGGACCACTGGGAAAATACAGCAATTGAAAGGTAAAAAGCAAGTTTAGAGGACAAAAGCTATATGTAAGTTCTGATGAGAAAAATGGAGCATCAGGAAAGTTCCAAGAAGACAAGTGGTTTGAATAATTCATGATTGAAAGGAATACTACGAGTTAGAGATAAAATGAATGGAAGAGATGAAAATATGGAATATGACAGGCAAAATACAAAGGAAACAAATTAAATAACAGCTGACCATTCAACAGCAGCAGTTAAAATTTATGGTTAAGTCAGAGATAGCCAAAAAAGAGCTTTATATGGGCTTCAGGGTACATCTTCAGGATGTCTAGTTCAAGGTGGATGTATTGAGTGAAGGAAAGATTTTGGTCTTTGGTATAGAGGGGGAAGAAACCAAAACTGTGCATGGTTGTGCATTTCAGCCTGGCTTCATTTTCTACTCTACAAAAGCATATATGGCATGTCTTGGAGTTGCCATGGAAAATACTGTGGCTTTGCACCTCTGTGTCCACTTCAGCATGAAGTCAATCACTGAAAATGCTTCTGAGTGTACACTGGTGCCTTCAGAATTGAGTGGAAATTACCCACTTTTCTTTTTTTTTTTTGGTAACATCTGTGTTCATATGATCAGCTTTGAGATAAAAGTTTCACTTTCCAAAAGAAATTATGGGTTCTCTATATTATACCTGTTTTTTAAAAAAAACCCCTAATAATAATTCATAAAATAGTTTTGGTTGGAAGGGAACCTTAAAAATTGTCTAGTTCCAACCCCTCCTCCATAGGCAAGGATACCAACTATCTACATCCTTCTTGAATATAGTTAATTTTATATAATATAGTAATATTATATAAATCTTTATATAATAACTATATATATTTATATAAATATAGTTTGTTTTATATAAACTGCAGCTTATTAGAGGGATACTGGCATTTATGATACTGAAAGGTGAAATGTCAAAAGATGACTTTTGCAGACACAAGCAGAAAGGTTTTTGTTTGTCCAAAATCTGTGTAGTTAATGCAGAATACCACTTTGCAATAGACTGAACAGAGCAAGCTTTATGATCTCTTCATTTCAGGAGTCCTATTTGGGATACTGTTGAGCATGAAGGGGACTATTCTGCCTGTATTTCTAGTACAAAGAAATGGTAAGGTAAAGAACCCCCTGATGCAGTTAGAGGAGTATCAGGAGATAAGACAGAAGAAAGACCAGAACGATATAGGCAAAAATTTGATCAGTCACTTCTCCAAAGATGTGAAATCAGATGTTACCAACTGGAAATTTAACTGCAGTTTTCCTGATCAAGCTTAGCAATGAAACAGCTTCAGCCCTGAATGATTTCCAAAAGAAAATTCAAATAAAATAAATCAGGGATGTTAGAATCAAGGGGTTTAAGCACTGTCAATAAATTGTAAAATTAAAACAGAATCTAATGTACTTTTGGAATTACTGAACACTGTTTGCCTTTCCTCTTCCTAGAAACATTCCATAATAACAGGAATTGCATAAATAATATGGCTTGGCATGCAGAATGGCTGAATACTGATGCCTTTTTAATAACTTCTTACAGAAATAACCATCAGATCCCCTCCAGCCTTCTTATTCATAAAGAAAAACAAAGCACAACTTTCAGTGTCTCCATATGACTCATGTTTTCTACCCACTTTTTTGTTGGTCTGTGGATCTCTTTCAGTTTATTGACTGCTTGTTTTAAAGCACTTGCTGTAAGATTTGGCCCAGTTCTTCTGATAATACCTAATTAGTTCAAAATCAAAGTTAATTGACTCTTAATTTTGATTATCAGACTTTTGCATTTTTTCCTAGTGGATGCATCTATAAAGAAGCTGTGCCAGATCCTTATTGTGCAGAGTGTGATTCTACTCTTTCTTCATTTCAAACCAACCCTGATGTTTGAGTTGAGTAGTTGTCAGAGTGATCTGCATATTTTGAGAAGACCCCAGTGTGGTTTTGACATGATTTAAGCCTTTGTCTGAATTGTTTGGCTCAGCTCTTTCTTTGTAAGATGTGTGATGCAGAACAGCTATAATGAAGTGAACGTGCCTTTTATCCCCCCATCTAATAGCACCAGAACTCTCTGATAATCTTTTTGGCAGACAGTGTCTTCCATAAAGTGGTAATCTGTGTATCAGATAATTCACTCATTTTATGGGGAAAAAGACAATGATGTCAGGACTGCTTTATGTGGAGAAGTCAGCACAAATACATGAATGTTGAACAATCAGACTCGCAGTGGAAGGTTTCTGGGCGACAGTTTCTGGATTCTTTTTTAAGACAGAACAATAGCTCTGGGATCACTTGAGGATTACTTTTATAAATCAAATTGAGCTATACACTTTGTAACAAATCTAATAACCATACTGTGAATATAACACAGGAGTCATTGGTATTGCAGGTGGTGTGTGGGGATGAAATTTACTGCACCAAGTTCATGGCAGTGCTTTGCAGAATGGAACCAAAGGTTTGCTTGTCCTGACATTAACAACTTCCAGTGGATGGTTCTATTGAATTCTGTTTGATTTTATTTGATATTTTGTTATTGAAAACATGGTGTCTTCCAAAGTTCTTTTAAAGAAGTTTTTCAAATGGAATTATGCTTACTCTTATGGTATGCCACCTTAGGGAAGAGATACTCTAGGTAAGGCATTATACTGCCAAAATGAAGTAGAAAGGTGTTTCTTTAGCATCTCCCATGGGTGATTTGAAATGTTACCAGGCACGTTGTAGGAGCACCAGTGGAGTCATCTACAGTATTTTGAAGAGTTTAGTGGATTACCCATGGTTATGCATTGACAAAGGGACATTTATTCCAAATAAAAGGTTATTCTTTTCTCTTGAAGTGCTGGTATTGGTATTTATAATGATTTCAGTAGTTCAGCTTGTGAATGAAATACATTTGTATAATAACAAAAATGAGATTTTCTTCCAGTGAGAGTTATTCTACTCAATAATGAATATTTTTTACTAAAGAGTATTGTAGCAAATGGAGAGCAATGAAATTCAATTTACTGTCACTTCCAAAGAAAACCATAATAGAACTGAAAAACCAGCTGTTTTGAGAATGTGCAAACATACTGAGATATAAACCAGCTTGTGTTTAGAGCTTGATTCTTAAATTTTTCATGTCATCAGGTAACCATGAGCAATTGTTTTATATCCTGCCAAGAGTCCAACATCAAAAACTCTTACGTCATAAATTAGTAACCTGATATGGGAAATGAAGCCTGCTTGTAGTGTACATGTAAATGATTCAGGAGTAACTGTTTAGCTTTCTATGACAAAATACAACTAAGAATGAATCTTCCAAAGGTATGTCAAGCTACTCTTGTTCTATTATTTGATAAAATACACAGTTGCTGTATCTTAATTTCAAGTTTGTCTTGGTAATTCTAGGAAAAAAACGAAAAAGAGGATCAGTGATCTTGTAGTATTTTTGAAGACTTAAATAATTAAAAACTCTTTGCCAACTTTATGAGCAATTTGCATGAAAGCTTTTCAGCTACCTGAAGGGCTGCCATCGAGCTGGAGTCTTCTGGAGTTTCTGAGACTCAGATTAAAAGGCAGGAAATTCCAATTAGATGTTACAGTAAAAAAAAATGGCCATAAGGATTGTAGAGGTTTCCTGGAGAACTTGTGGAGTATCTTTGGAGATGTTCAAGGCTCAAATGGACCTGGCCTTGAGGAACCCAACTAATTAGGTGTGCACTGAGCTTTGGACTAGAAGACCTCTGGAGGTCTCTTTTGCAAATTGTTATCTAATTCTGTGATTCCTAGGTAAAAAGATGGCTCTTTAAAAGAAAATTCTCTATAACAGTCTGAGCATTTTTGGATCAAATGGATACTTGTCTAATTCCAGTTTTGGAAAACTTCAGTTTAAATAAATGCTGAAGTAGACTGTAGTTGTTTTCTGAAGGCTGTCAAGATCATGTTGTGTATTTTCTAGCACCAGGAACAGCTTTCATCTTAATGTGAAAATTACCTGGAACTATTTTACTTATAAGATCTTAACCTTTAAAAAAACCTAGTAAATTAATAGAAAGTACTTGTCTAATTGAGGAATCAACTACTATATACAAAACAGATGGAAAACTGCTCTTAAACATAGAGTCCCAAGCCATGGAGCAGAAGGTTAAAATGTTCTTAGATGTGCCCATCCTTCTTTATTCTAGTTGGATAAAATTATACTTAAAAATAGCACTGAAGTAAGTTGAGTTTTGTTTGGGGGTTTCTTTTTTATCTCCTTTTATATCACATTAAGTTAATGCCTTTAGACTATTTTATTGTGCCCTATGGAAAAGCTGACACCTGAACTTTTGAACTATTGAACTTTTCCTTCAAAAATGATCTAAAGGTGTTGATCTTGGGTTCCTAATTATCCTTTGGTGGCAGCAAATGGATTTGGAAGTCTTCTGAATTAAGAAATAAAAAAGGGCTAAAAATAATTTTATCTGAGAGCAGTGTATTTTTTGAGTTTGCTATTAGAAAATAGCACTTGCCAGTCAATATCAATGTTATGTTTGGTTAAAAAATCTCCAGTAACTGCTTTGGGAAAAATTAAGAGAAAGAAGCCTTTTCAATGCCAATATTGTATTTATGCATTCAGTTTAGGGGTTTCTAAAAATAAAAGGAATAGTTTATACCTAAGGGGTAAGTTATTAGGTTGGAGTGTGTTTATACGCATGTAAAATGTGTAATGTGTATATGTCTTGATAAGTTTACATAAACATTTTCAGGCTGAACTTTTCAATGGGGAATTACAATAGCTGTTCAAATATAAACATGCTGTAAGAGACTTCTACATCACTGAATCCAATTGCATGGTATTATAAGCCACTGCATAATTTAATCTTCTTCACTGTGCTCTATCTTAAAAGTAATTAGGAGTTCCATATGCAGTGTTTCAGCTATTCCAGAGTCTAATTTTTCATTAAATGAAACTTTTTTAAAAAAAATTTCCAGTTAAAGCAGTTACCTAATTTAATTTTAATTGAAGTAAATTAACTAATAGTTTATTAATATCTCTTAGCTCTTTTCTCTCCTTGGAATTTAAAACACTGTAGAATATTGACATATATTCTTGACCTTCTATTTGGTAGGCAAAACAAGTCTGGGATCTTTTTTTATCCTCTCATCTCATATTCTCTCATTTCTACTCATCCTGTTCTAGCTCCTCTCTGGCAGTTCCACTCTGAGTTGTTCTCTTTTAGACAAGGCTTCCATAAGGACATGCACACTCTGGATAAAAGTTCTTACCATTAATAATTCTTTTCTATTCCAATTAAGACTTCTGACTTGTAGGGTTTTGTTTCCCTTTTCACAGCTGTATTCCTGCTTCTGTTTACTGTTCTGTCATGGGGTAGCTTTACCTTTAAAGCACCTGAGGAAAGAGGGGAAGTTGAAGGTGCTGATGGCTGATGGGAGTTCTTCCTCCTGACCAATTATCAGTCATTTCCAAGAATTGACAGCAGATCTGACCATTAAAAAGTGAATTCAACTTGTAAACACCCCCTTAAGAAGTACAGACAGTGTTCTCTCGCCCTCTTTTCGCTTCCGGCTCTTGGCAAGGTAACAAAGCTGTGGTGGCCTCTCCCCCCTCCCTCCAGGCCTTGTAGGCCGCGGGGTGGAGGGGGAGAGGGGGAGAAGCAGCGTTGGTCAGCGAGCTTGGTTTGTAGTTGTTGCTGCTAGACTAAAACCTGATACTATGAACTCTTGTAGCTTTTTAAGCTTCTAATTCTTTTACTACCTTAAGTAAACATACAGATTACTCCTTCTCTCAGAACGACAGAGAGAGAGACAATTAACATAGAGAAAACATCATAGAACCATCAATGCAACAGTGAAGAAAAGAGTTAAGTTTTAAATAAGAGAGAGAGAATACGAAGATGCTTAATAGCTGAAAGGTCTTTTTGTTAAAGCTATGGAGATGGACAATAATCATATAAAAGACTCTTTTAATTCATGATAAGAGTATTAGGAAGAATAGAGTATTCAAAGTGTAAGTTTTGAGCAAAAGAGAAAGAGTTTAGCATACTGTAAGTTGCTGGGATTAAGTAGAGTGAAGATTTTGAAGTCTTGGGGGGGCAAAGAGGAAACTGTTTTCCAGGAGAGCTCACAGAAACAGATGAAGAGGACTTCTGCTTTTGAATAACTCATCCTTAAAAATGAAATCCCAAGACTTTAGTGACCCATGCACACCTCGGAGAGATGTGAGATGGGAGGAGAAGATCTAATGACAGATTTCCGGGCAGCTGGCATTAGAGAAATAGAAAACTATGACAAAAATAGTTTTCTTGTGAGGAACTCCATAAATTGGCAGAAAGAGACTTCTGTTTCTCTATAAAGACTGATGAAAAGACTCTAACAAAAATTAAGACTGTTTTTAGCCACTAAAGTTCTAAAGTTATTTGTCTCTATGTTATCATGTCATGTGTACAAAGAAATGGTCAAAAATGTAAAAGAAGGGGTTTTCTGGAAATTTACTCTAGTGTTCTTATTCTTGTAGTTTGTTAATAAACTGTCTTTATTCCTTTTAAGTTTTAAGCCTGTTTTGCTCTTGTTTTAATCCATATCTCACAACATGTGGTCAAATAAAACTTCCTGGTCCTTTTCTTCATGGTTATGTCCAGGTGATGAGCTTCCAGCTCATGCAAGGGTTTTTTTCAGGCCCTTTAGTACATATTTTCACACATGGTGCTTTGAACTCGTCGCATTTCTCTCTGGTAATATTTTAGGAACTTTGCCATCCTTTACTGGTGTACATGCAACAAATTTAGACTGACATTGCCCCTTCTTAGTTAGAAACCTGCTACAAGTGGTATTTTTGTTTATGGATTTGTAAGGTTCATGTCTCATGATACTTTAGATGGAATTATGCAACAGCTTCTGTTCTCACAGTCTGCCACATTTCTATACTTCCATATTATTTCTTCTATATGGTATCTTTTTAACTGTTGATTATCTACCTGTTTCATTAACTTTCATATTTGCTAGAGCTAACTCACAGCATTTTTTATTTTTTTACCTTAGGATATTGCCTTGTTTTCCAAATGGGGTGCTTTTTTTTTCCTTTTTTTTTTTTTTTTTAATGTATCTCAACTGAATATATTTTCCCAGTAGAGAGAAAAACAGCAATAATTTAAAATTGTATGTGTGCTTTCAGGAGCAAACATTATTCAATTGAAAGTTCTGTTACTTCTCCAAATTCTTACAGCTTCAATTGTAATCTGCAGTGGCAAGTAATTAGACTGCATGTAGTCTCTGTGAGTAAAAAATAATGTTACTGAGACTGGGGTATTTCAGTAAAAACATTGTTATTTCTGATATTTACTTAAAAGTAAATTTACTTAAAATTTGCAAATTTCTGCATGTTCACTTTGTAAGAAGGAGGTTCATTTGAATGCAGCATTTCATGACTTGTATGAAGTAAAAATGTCACTACAGGAAACACTCAATGTCAGGATAGATCTGGTGAAATGCATTTAAATTTCTCAGCTCTTATTACAAGGCACTTAATAAATGAAATAACAGAATTAGAACTTAACATAGAATGGTCTATATAATTCTACATGGATGGTTCCTGAGCAAACTAGTTTTATTTTTATGATTGCTTTCTGAAATTTAATTTTTTTTTAACTAGAAAAAAGACCAGGGTCACTGGGAAAGTGAATTGCTGCCAGCTTATGTTTTAAGGCAGCATTTTAAATCAAAAGCATTCTTAAAATTGGTAATATTGTATTCTTTTGTGTAGCCTCAGTAGTTTTCCAAAATTTAATGCTTCCTATTGTAATTAAAGTTATCTTAAGGGATATACCTAACTTTGCAGGTGCAGTATTTGGAAACCATTACTTTCTTGAGGTTTTTATTTGATATTCTAGTAAAATCCTGCCTTTAAAGTATGTATATACATATTATAATCTTTAGTGGGATTAAGCACATTACTTTCTTTCCAAGATTGGATTGCAATGTTCTGAGAAAAAAAATACTGATTTAATTTTGATTTTAAGTGTTTCATAGTTTGGAACAAATTTTCAGGGTTTGTAAATAGAGAAGTAACAAGTACTATTTAACTTTAACAAGGTAAAATTGAGTAGAGAGTGAGTAGTAGAAGCAAAGCAATCTTCTGCTGTAGATTTTCTGCCTGGTTATAGGGGTCACTCTGATCTCCTTTCAAAGCTCTGAGCTCACCAGTGCAGTACCACAAGGATATGT
The DNA here is from genome assembly GCF_001522545.3 of Parus major. Lineage (NCBI taxonomy): Eukaryota > Metazoa > Chordata > Aves > Passeriformes > Paridae > Parus > Parus major. The sequence continues at coordinate 2,674,660 of NC_031774.1, read as the reverse complement.
GGATAGAGCATGCAACTTAGTTATTCATAAATTACCAAAACAAACCAGTAAATTGGTGGCACAATTGCTGTTGATTTTTGGTTAGGATATGTTACCTAATAGAGCAAAAATGAAGCTTATTCTGGGGAACAGCAGAGCCTTCCAAGGCAGCAGGTGAAAAGACATGTGCTAAGTGGTGTGGCAAAACACATTAGGATTACTTGTGTAGGCTACGAGCTGCCCAGTGACTACTGAAACACTGGGCTTGTTCTTGGAAATTTAATGCACACTGATGGTTAGAAAAGCATGCTAAAAACTACTGGGAAATAAATAGAGAACAAAATACTCAATAGTAGCATTTTAAACCCATTATATGATTGAATTTTTATGCAGAATTCACGTTGCCTTGTCTCAAAAAGGGTAAGATCTGGTATGAGCAAAGGTACAGAGGAGCAAACTGTAACTTGTAGCTGAGTGATGCCCCTATTTCACTTCTGTCCTTACTTTGCATTCTTTTTGTGTTCTGCTTCTCTTATTTCTCCTCCCCACAATAAGGAGCATATAGCTGGGAGATGTGATGTTGTCCATGTGGTAGGCAGAGAGTTTAATGCTTGAGGTGAGAGTCAATTAAAACTGTAGATTTGTCAAATTGTGTTCTTCTGTATCATAGCTTAGAAAAGAATAACAGGAAGGAAGAAAAAGTTACTTGTTTCATTTGTAATAAAGTCTCGATGGCAGATGTATTTATCCTCAGTGTTCTAAAGTTTCACTACTTTTTCAAACAAGGAAATGGTTTGTCAAAGATAGAATAGTTAATTACTGATTTAAGTTAGACAGAAACATATTCAGAAACCACTATGTTGCAGTGGGGGAAAGTAGATACTAGAGAAATACACTTTCTTTTGTTCATTTAACAAATGAGACAAAGGAGAGGCAAGTTCTTGTCTTTTTAAAGTGTAATATTTTATATACAGTATTTTGGTCATTGTACATACCTGATCACAATCAGTAATTGATCAGTAAAGCTGATTGAATGATAAATCTGATTTTATGCCTTGTCTCCAGTCTGCAATACAATTTCAGATTCCTCTGAGGCTGTGTGTTAACACTGGAAAAACGTGATCTGCCCCTTTCCTGCATATTGAAAAAAATTCTGTCTACAATGATTGTTGCTACAGATTTTATTATTCTTATATTCATGGACTGAAATTTTGTGTTCCTGATGTTAATTTGTGCTTTTCAACATGCTGGTGTATATCCAGAATTTCTTTCTGTATTCTATTGGCTTTTGGCAACTGATTTAAACAGGTCTTTTCTTCCTTCTGTGGCCAGTAGCAACATTTCTTTTGAGTTCAGTAAAGTACCACTGTGTCTTTAATGAAATAGTGAATTTTTATGAGTTGTTGTGGACTGGAGAGTCAGTTTTTGTCAAGCTGTCTTTTAAGATGCTAGTAGAAAAGGAATAAGGATACAATTATTAACATTTATCAACTCTAAACTTGCTTTGCTGTGTTTTCTTACAGTGAAAAAAATTATCTTAAAGCTTGAAGGATGAGTTGGACATTCACCCTTAAAAAGTGGTTCTGCAAAGGGTCAGCAGAAATGTCCAACAAAAATCCAACCAAACTTCTTGCAGTAATTGTTAAAGTGATAGTAGTGTTTATTAGGAGAGGTGAAATAAGTGATAGATACATACTGGTTGTGCTAGGGCAGTTAAAATTGGTAATAAAGCTGAGGGTCATGATGAATGTTTGGAAGTCCTGATGTAAAAATGAACTCAGCTATTCCTGCTTATGTCCACTGTAAGACTGGTTTGTCCTGTCTCATGTTGTGTGGCAAAACTAAGATATATGTACCTCCAAATGAAATCCCTAGATTGGGCAGTGTAAAGTCAGAGAAACTATGACTTTTCTGAGGGTGGTGTCTTACCTTCTGAACTGTTATGTTTTATGAGTGACAAGCAAATCATTCTGACAGCTTGGTTTTCTTTGCACATCTGAATGATAACAGCATATACATATTCTACATAGATTATGTAATAAAGGTGTCATGCATAATGATGTTACATATTTTATAGCAAAGGCTTTAATGGCTAGATGCAATTGCATAAAATTTGTTCTTATTATGCAGCAAAACTTTGTGTTGCTTAGAAAACTAAAAAATACATTTATTCAAATTTTGGTGGGACGTAATTTTGAAATTTGCCTCAATCACTAGTCTTACTCTGTTAGTCTTTTGTTTTCTCAGAAAAAGGAAAAGAATTGCCTTTTCAATCTGTAATTCAGCAGGAAACATTGTTCATTAAAAACTTAAATTTTCATATTTGTTTTAATGAGCTTGAGTATACCTGCTATGGAAAACGTCTAATAAGATTTTGGATGTACTCAAAACCGTCTCTGATATTTCTGCTTTTGGTTTAAAAATTGCATCTTTTCCTTTGGTTGAAATTGTGTATTCTCCAGTAGATTCTGCTGAAATTGTGTTAGTGGACAGAAGAGTGGAGTGGATACTTCATACAGAAATACAAATGAACATTTAAATAGTGAGCAGTCTGTTTCGAGCAGCTCTGCTTGAGAGGTTGTTAGAAACAGTTTTGGGAGCGTGGTGTCAATGACAGGAGGAGTAAAGGATTGCATCATTTTAAGAATATGGCAGAGTAAGGAGAAGAGGAAGTTTTACTGGAAGCTAGAGGAGAACAACTGAAGCATGAAATAACCAGTTCCATGGGGGTTTGTAGAAGAGAGATACGTGTTTGGCAAGAGGAGGCAGAAAAAGGCACCCTTGGGATGGCATTTCTGACACTGTAAGATGCTCAGTGTTCTACAAGTCAATGCAAAAAGGAAGGTTGGTTGGGGTTTTTTTGGTATTCAGGTTATATGGAGAGAAGTAGTTGACTTTTCTAATGTATCCATACTTTTTAGATGTCCTCTGCTGTTAAGTGGGAATACATGGCACGTAAACACTTACCGATTTAAAAATACTTAAAATGACATTTCAGTGATCTTCACACAGAGTACAGTTATTGCTATAGCCCTCAAATTTGAAGATCTTAACTTGTTTCTACAGAAATTGCTTTTTACATATGCTTCTTCCAGTTTTCAGGTCCTTGTTAATCAGTAGCTGAGATTTCAGTTTGTAATTCTATTGCACAAAACCCAGCCTAGACTGAGTTGTTGTCGAGTAGACACTGGGCTTTTCATAGATCTAAAATTTATTTTTTTATAAAACTAGAAATATAATGACACAGTTTGTATATAAGGTGATAGATGTCACAATTTTTGGTTTTACTTTTTTTCTTGGTGTTGTGGGTTGACCCTGGCCAGATGCCAGGCACCCACAAAAGTCACTCACACTCCTTTCCTCTCTGCAGCTGGACAGAGGAGAGAAAATTTAACAAAAGGCTCATGGATTGAGATAAGAACCAGGAGAAATCAGTCATCAGATACCATCAAGAGAAAAAGAGGCTCAACTTGGAGATATTAAGTAAATTTATTACCAACAAAATAAGAGGAGGATAATGAGGAACAAAATAAGCCTGCAAAAACACCTTTTTTCCACCCTTCCCTCCTTCCCAGCTCTACCACCTACCCCAGCAGTGCAGGGAGACAGAGAATAGGGGTTATGGTCAGTCCATCAGCTCTGGGTTCTGCTCCTGCTCCAAGAGAGTTGTTGTTCCCCTGCTGCACCGTGGGGTCCCTCCCACAGGAGACATTTCTCTCTGAACTTCTCCAATGATGTTCCAATCTCACCAGCAGCAGCTCTCCCAAAACTGCTGCAGCCTGAGGGCCTCCCACGGGCACACAGTCCTCCCCAACCTGCTGTGGTGTGGGTCACTCTTCCATGGGGTGCAGTCCCCCAAGGACAGGCTGCTCCAGCCTGGAAGCCGGGCCCCCTCTCTCCACCCGGTTTGCCAACAGATCACAGCTCCTCCAGGCATCCCCCTGCTCTGGCA
>NC_031774.1:2639825-2670434 GCF_001522545.3 Parus major | reverse complement strand
GCCTGCAGAGGAATCTCAGCTCTGGTGCCTGGAGCACCTCCTGCCCCTCCTTCCCCACTGACCTTGGTGTCTCCATGTTCTTTCCCTCACATGTTCTCACCTCCTCCTCTTCTCTGCCTGGAATTAAAACTACACCACAACCTTTGCTTTGATTTCTTCTTAAATGTTATCCCAGAGGTGTTACCATCATCCCTAACTGGCCCAGCCTTGGCCAGTGGCCTGTCCATCTTCTGAGCCATCAGGGATTGCTTCTGCTGGACATGGTGGAAGCTTCCAGCAGCTTCTCACAGAAGCCACCTCTGTGAGCCCTCTCTGCTACCAAAAGCCAGGGCATGCAAAACCAATACACTTGGCAAGTAAGGAAACCATGCCAAATTTCCATTTGACAAAGGTAATGTAAAAAATTTTACAGAATATTCAAATACATTTTTTGAGAGGAATGTTACACTGAGACTAGTAACACACAACAGTTTCCAGGTAGGATACTGAAAGTTCCTGGGATTTATGGCTAGACAACTTCATAGTTTGCTCCTAGGTGTGCCTGAAGCAGTGCAGCCATGAGTGAAAATTGCAGCTATCTGACAGCTGTGAGTGACCTCAGAGAGGTGAGTCAGTGTCAAACCAGGTCTGTACCACTATCCTCATTACAGCTGGTGCTACTTGGCACCCCTGATGGCAATCCCAGTGGAGTTACTGAATCAAAGCACCAGCTTGGGCTCCTTGTTTGATGTGCAGTGCCAAGAGTTAGCTGAAAAACTTTGTTTTCTGTTCTCCCAAAGAAACCATTTATTCTGGTTGAGTAAAATGTAGTTTTCACTGATGACAAGGGATCTTCATGTGTTTATACACAGAATTTTTAAGTGGAGCAACAGTGAAACATCAAGAGCAAATATTATTATATATACATAATAAAATGCTGAAGCACCATCAAGGCATCATTGTATATCTGTGTCAAATTAGTGGAATGATTGATGTCATGTCAATGTCTGTGACAATTGAGAGAAATTAGATGAGAGAAAAGATTCTATTGATTTTATTGAAGCTGTGTTAGTGCTTTACTTTGTTTTCCTGTGTGGATCCCTCTCAACTGAGTAAAATAAAAAAATAAATATTTTTATAAAGCATTTCAGAATACCAGAGATTAACTGAAACCTGCAGAGCCTGAAATACTTCAGGAGACATTGAACTCTTTCTCATTCTGCTCTTTCATGTAGTTGAGAATTGCGGATCAAGTCCTGTCTAGCAGAATTACTATGCTGTGTGTCATAATATAATAAAATAAAATACTGTGTTATGACCTGAACAAAGGACTTGAACCCAAGGTTCTGTATTATTTTCCAACTGTGTTATTTCCCAAGAATTCTGCAAGCTTTTGAAGTTGTTGCACAAGAAAATCTATTAAGGCCCCACAACCTTAGTTGCTGTAAATAACTTTTTATCCCTTCTAAAATAGGCAAGTTTGTCCACATTCCCAGCGTTTTTTAAAAAATCTTATTTATGTTTTTCTTGCAGAATGTCAAGATTACTAAAGAGGGAGTTAACATGTCGAGTATTTTGAGAAGTTAGAGATGGCTTGTCTGTAGCAGTTGTAAATCTATCAAAAGATTACCATGCTCTTACCCTATAGACACCCACCAAATGAGAGCTAATATGACAGGTATTTTCAGCTTTTTTACATCCTCAGACATAGTCTCTGAAATTGTCTTAGCTTTCTACATGGTGTCTTCAAGCCAGTAAATATTAAACCCTACAAGTCTTGTTTCTCCATTTTTAAGAGAGGAGCTAAAAGCTCTCTAGATTTTTTTATGTTTCCAAAATATTCTGAATATAAAAAATGCTGTTCAAGTACTAAGTTTAAATATTTTCTCTTAAGCAAGACAACTTGGTTTAGTAAATTTTAACCTTCTAAGATTGCCTAAAATGATTACAGTGATCTCTGTATGGCCCTTTGCAGTCTTAGCAGCTTTCAGAAGTTTCACCAAGATCTGATGAAAATCCCCATTCAGCCTTGCTATGTAATGTTTTGAGATGCTCTCTCATCTCAGGCTTCTTAGAACTATAAGCTTGGTTGTTTTTCTTGGTATTTATGGATGTCCCCTGGTTTACCTTTCCTGCTTTTTCCACTAAGCACTGTTTTTGCAATATATTAGACAGAAAGGGTAATAGATTTTCACACTAGCTAAGTATGGTCATAGAACATAAATCCTCTATTGACCAAAGAAAACATTGGAAGACTGAAAAAGAAAGTGGAAAGAATTCTGCATTCTTGGGTAGAGCAGAAGGTGTGTGACTGTAGGAAATGAATTTTTTTAACAGTTTATTATTTAACAGTTCATTATTATTTATTTGAGATTTTTCTGGAAAGTGGAGTTAGAGATCATGTAAATAAAAACCTGAAGTTAAAAAAAAAGTTGAGGGTAAATTAAGAATATTTTGAGAAATCCTGTGTGTAACAGGCAGTTTTTATTTGAGTATAGGCATAAAAACTGATAGACTAGGGAAGAGTATCTTCAAATAAATGTTCTGAATTCTCAATAAAATATTCTAATTTAAATAAATGTGTCATGCTTATAATCTAATAGATTAGTCCTTGTCATCATCATTGTTACTATGGTATAAAAAAACCAGTTGATATTTGTATTTCCTTTCATAAGGTAATAAATCTTCCATTGCTCTGTACTTGGTTTTATTAATTGAAGTGAATGAGATAGCCAAGATTTTGGCTGAAAATTGTGTCTTCTGTTCCACAAAGAAACAGGAATTCAGAGAACTGGCCTGAACATTATAATATAGTCATTATAACCTTATAAAAAGCATCTGGTTTTAGTGAGAATTTATATTCAACAAGATGTCTATATCCACCATTGGTACACACAAGGCAATGCATAACAAACATAACAAACAGAAGCTATAATTTCACACAGCTGAAAGACTGACATCAAATGTCAACCTAATCATTTTTCAATCTTTTTTTTTTTTATTATTTATTTGCAAACTCCAGAATGTTTTCCAGCTGAAGCATCTCTCTCTAACAAAGAGTAAATTTCTACTTGAAATTTACTTCTTTTTTTAATTAACCTTTTCTAATCACAAAAGTTTGGCAGATCACAAATCAAAGGCTGTCACGAACATCTTAGCTATCCACATATTTATGACTTGTTTAAAGAAATGTAAGAAAATTTCTGGCAATAAATAAATTCTGTACAGAGTAATTTTTCAGATTGTACTTCACAGCCATTGGCATGGATTAATGTGTGCTGTGGAACTGGACAATGGCAATTTGCAGTGTTATCCAGGTCTCATTTGTTCTCATCTCCCACATATGGAATTTTAAAGTTCATTCATTTGCATTAGTCATGAAGGTAGAGACACTGCTCAGTTGGAAAAAGTGGTATATATTTTCAAGAAAATTTCCCTCATTATATTGAGGAGGAAATACAATCTCAAAGCTATATAACTATATAGCTTAAATTGGTTTAAATATCTTCAGTGGATCGTTGTGCTTTTCAGGAACTGTCAGTTCTTATTATGCTGAATAGTTGTATTTAGTTATGGGCTAGACAGAAATCAATTCAAAATTGTCTGTGCAATCATGATATCCCTCATGGAAATTGTTCATTCACACTGTTTCCCAGGTTCTGTGCTGTGTTTAGTAGGTGGATTTGTTCTGCTCTAACAAGGAGAACATTGTGTAGCTGAATGTTCTTCCATGTGGTTGGATTCATAAGCATCTTCCTTTTAATGGAGCTTTTTCTCCCCACATGGAGGCAGTGGCTTCCTGGTATGGGCAGAAATATGTTCTGTTTTGCAGGTAATACTTAAAAATGCAGCAATAAGTTGATTAATCTTTTTAAGTCTATGAAATTCACTGAAATTTTGAGAGATAAAATAAATTGTGTAGTTGTGAGGTTGAGCTCTGTGTGGTTGGACACTGGAACCTGTGAAGAAGATGTGTTATCTTCTCCCTTGCCATTCCTCTTTTCCTTCTCAGTATGGGAATATTAACAAACAACCACTTTAAATTGAAGAAAGAACAATAAGCACAAAAGTGCATGTTAAACCACTCTCTCCAGTGATTAGGTGCCTAAATCCAAAATGCACTAAGTGTTTTACCTGTTTATGATTCAGTGCACCTCATTCTCCCAGTCATTTTGAAAATGACAAATGCCACTTAAAACGTGTTTGGTCCAGTGCAGGAACTTGGAATTCTTTTCCTGGCAGGAAAATATTAACCACAAGGTTGTGCACTCTTGTTCCATTTTGTCTGCTTCCCTAGGTCCAAGATCTGCTCTTTCTTTTCTGCACCTTGGCCTTGTTGACAAAGAACCCCTGCTAAGCAGGGCAGGTACTTTAATAATGAGGACATTCCTGCTGAAAGTGTCCTCTTGAGTTCTGACATACTGAAAAAACCCAATTTCTGTCAGTTTTCCATTTCTTTAAGATCAAGCAGGAAGGGAGTAAAGAGTTAAAGCTGAAGTAGCTACTGAGGGGTGGGTGGTTTGTACCAGTTTTCAATGTTGACATATGAAAATAAATAAACTGAGACTTGGGGAATAGCTCCATTGCTTCTGAGACAAGTTAAGTGCTATTATTTAATTTCTGCTATGCAAGGGGGAGAGATGGCATGGTTGTAATTAAACTTGAGGCTATTTATTTGTTATTTTTTTACAGGAAACAAATTCAACCTCTTCTAGGACAGTTTAGCCAGTTAGAGGCTTTGTTAATCTCCTCTGGGGTTGAGCAAGGGACTCTGGATGGTGTTCTCCTGGATGCTGGCTGCTCTTCTATGCAGTTTGATACACCTGAAAGAGGTTTTTCCCTGCAGAAGGATGGACCTTTGGACATGAGGATGGACTGTGACAGGTACAATAGATTATTTCTTCTTGAACATCAAAAACTGTCTGCTCACAACCTCTGTGCATTTCCTTTCCTCTTAAAATTAAGAATTTTTATCCTCAAACAACATCTGATTTTGCATGAGTATCCTGTCTTTCTTTTGCTGAATGTTTTTTTCTACCAGTGCTCAGCCCTGGTTATTGTCTTTGCCTTCTGTGAAATAAGAAGAAAGTTCCAGTGATGAGTAATTAAACCAGTAATGTTTTATTAACTGTACCTTTGAATTGTAACATTTTTGGAGTGTATGGTATACAATCACAGGAACATCTCTCTTTCTCTGCCTGTGCTTGATCTGGAGGCTCACAACTTCTTTCTGCAGTCCCTTTCCTTTTGTGTCACACTTGCTATTTGTGGAAACTTCACTTGAGCAGGTTCAGTTGGTCCCTCAGGAAAGGAGCAGCATCCCTCTTTTGTGCAATGACCATCTGATCCAGTTGCTTCTCTGTAAAAGGAACATAATAAAAGTAAATAAATAAAATCCTATCCATTATATTTGCTAGTTTAAATCAGATAGCTACATTGCTTTTGAGATGTCAGTATGATGTTGTCTTCCATGCCCATATATTTGTTGTAAGTTTTACTTAGCAAAATTATAAGCTTCCTTTCTTTTTGTGTAGGAGGCACATCAGGCTTACTTAATTGTCAATTGAATGGTTACTGAGTAAATCACCTGTATTTAAATTTGAATTGGTGTTTAGTACTTTCAAGAGCATGAAAATCACTCGTGGAACGATAATTTCCACTTATGCAGCATTTTTCATCTTCAGACAACCTGATGTATTTCTGCAGCATTTTGCTTTTTGTATGAGCAGCCAAAGGTCTGTCTTGTGTGGATGATGGCTGTAATTGCATGGTGAATTACATGACAGAGAATAACAATTTTTTTTCTTGGTGTTTTGATGAACATGGAGTCTTAAGAAATGCCATTTGTACTTTCATTGCTCACAAGAGCCAATGGGAAGCCTCAATTTCTAAGGAATTAACTTACCATATTAATATTAAGTCTGAACAGCAAATTTCATGATACTTGCTTTTTCTGGTTCTGTGCAGAATGCTCCTATGATTCTCCTGGGATTCAGTCCTCAGATTTCAAGAATCTGAACTCCAGGCTTAAATATAAGTCTGATGCATCATGAGGAAACAGACACAGAACAGGAGCATAAGAACAAAGGATACCTGAGGCATAACAAAAGCCTTACACTATGGTTGTTGCTATGATACTACTTGCCTCTAAGTTTGTTATCTTCTGTAAGATACTGCAGGGGAGTAAAAAATGCCTGAAAGAGAGGAAGAGAATTTAGAAGAGAATTTATTAAGTAGTTTGTATGTTTTCTCTGATTAGTAAACACATAGATGATGTTCATAAAATACCTTGAGCTATTTCAGTAGTGAAGTGACAGAGATATAGATACATAGATTAAAGGCTTAATCTGTTTAAATTGTAATAAGTCCTGTAATTTATATGACTTGGTAATTTCTATTATCTCAGGAGAGTATGTATATATAAATTCTTATGCCTTTTAGTGAAAAGTAATGTTTAATTATCTTCATTAGCAATTGGTTTCATAGCAGGAGATGTGAAAGAAAAGATCTTTGAAATCAATTCTGGCTAGAAAACAACAGGTGATGCAAGGTGGCTAAAATGAACCCATAAGAGGCAAGTTTGTATTCTAAAGCTGGCTAAATAGAAAGGTCACACATAATTTCCATCCTGGCACGATACTGGAATATATTTATTCTTGTCACCCTATTAAGCATAGTTTATGATAATACTTGGAAGTTCAACCTGTTCTAATTGAAGTTAAGGAACAAACTCCATTTAGACCAGCAAGAGAAATGATTTGAAAGGTGCAAGCTGTTTTCACAGAGCTGCCATCTCCTATTTGAAAACCTCAAAGGCACTTGTATGCAGTGTGTGTGTGTGTGTTTGACTTTATGTCTCAACACCATGAAGCTTCACCTCTTGTCAATGAAAACTGACGTCAGTGAACTAATTATCTCTTCTCCTGCGTAGGTACCCTGACATGCCCACTGCTGCTGATGTTGTCAACGCTTTAGATCAACAGGCGCTTGCGTCCGTCCTGAGAGCGTACGGGGAGGAGAGGCACGCTAGGAAAATCGCTTCAGCCATCGTTCAGGCACGCAGCATATACCCCATCACCAGAACTCAGCAGCTTGCAAGCATTGTTGCAGGTACCCTCATTAATTCTTCACAGTGGCTGCTGAGGAGAGGGGGAAAAAAAAAAAAAAAAAAAAAAAATTAATCCCCCAAAGTCCCAGAGGGATCTATTTGTACTTGAAATCATGCAGGATCTAATCCTGCCTGTTCTGCTCTGATGTCAGCTCTCTGTTTCTTTTTTTTTTTTCCCATTTTTTTGTACTGTAGTTTGACAATTACTTTAATAATAGATTTAACATGAAGTGATTTATCATTTTGTCAACCAAGTTGAACCACAGAATAACAGCAGCCTTGGGTATTCTTTATCCTGGCTATTGATAAACTTTCAACTATCAGATCTGTCATATCTTAGTTTTAAATTTCTGTATTTTAATATTTTAAGGGGAGGTACCATGGCAGTTTCCAATTATGAGTTAAATCAGACAATTTCTGTCTTTTTAAAGAATCAGGAAGCAGAAAGCAATACGTGGCTTGCTTCACCTTGTGCACAGATCAGCCTGAAGAGACTATTGAAACACTTCATCTTCCGTGCTCCTCACTGTAAACAACTTGAAGAAAATGCAGTTAGGCAGGAACAGTGCTTACATCAAGAACCTTTATGTTTGTGTTCTCAAATAAAAAATTTCAAGGAAAAATACAAGGCACAAATCCTGCTCATTGGTATTCTAATATGTAGCATAATATGTTTTTATTTTTTTAACCAAATGATGAAAATCACTACGTCTTGTCACAAATAAGTCTAAACTGCTGACTTTGAATAGAGACCTGTAAAATTCTAGTCCAAATTTCACATTTGCTAAAGAAGAATGTAAAATTTTTGTATCAGTATCCTGAAGATATTAAAAAAATTTAAAAAATTAAAAAATTTATGATATTCTTAAAGATTTGTGTTACTTAAACTGAAAGTCTAAGGCACTTAAATTTAATGATGGAGAAATTAATTGTTTGTATTTGTAGAAGTCAGGATACTTTAGCAAAATGTCCAGTCAACCAAGGCCCAAAGTTTAGCTGATATGATAAAAGGACCTGAAGACACTGTTTGCTGTTGTAAGCCCCTGCTGTAAATACAGTGAATATAGCAATATTAAAAAAACAAACCAGAGATTAAGCACTATGTCACTTTTATAAACCTTACATTTTTAATATCATCATTAGAAATATTCTAAAATAATAATTTTGGGCTTTGTCAAATCTATCTCATACTTTTTTTTTAAAAAAACCTTTTGATTAAGACAGTTTACCACTATTGAGTGTGAAGAAAACCTATCACTGTGATAAAGATACAACATGTTACGTGTTGGAGACAAGCAACTCAGTAATTCTGAAATAATTTTGTGCCGTAGCTCAAACTAAGGAAATGAAAATACTGGTGTATAAAAAGATAGAGATTGAAGATCCCTTCATGTTTAATGTGCTGCATGTGAGTCATCAGTTAATGGTCACTTTCTGTGACACTGAGAAGGATTTTTTTGTTCTCACTCTGAATTCTCTGCTATATTTGAGGAGCTTCTTGATCTACGAGTCAGGAATGCATCAGGTGGTGTACATGCCAAAAGCAATGAGTCCAGCAAACATCTGCCAAGAGAATAAATATGTATTTTTTGTGTGCTTTTTTTGGAGTACACTAGTAGTTACAGCAATTTTAGAGCTGTTGCAGTGATCCCTGTTTGCGTAAAACTTCTTCCAGTTTTAATTTGATTCATCCAGTAAAGAAGCACTGTGGTGGATCCTATTGGGTTTTGATCTGATTAAGAAAACCTGAAGGAAAATTTTGCTAATTGTGATATATTCTGATTCATTTATCATCTATCATTAATATATATTCTTACATGAAATGATATTGGTGAAGTTATTGGGATAAACCAGAGCTAAAGTGCCAGAGACCACAGCTACAGGAACCTCTTGATGGCACAGCCCAAAAAAAACCACTGACTAATTCAGGACTTCACCAGAGTCAGATTCATGACCTATTAGTTAAATGTTATGTCCTTTAAAAAAGAAAATATTAATAAGAATTATAAAATCTTGCATTTCAGGTTTTTCAGATTCTTTGCAAGCCTGATTAGCTTCCAGAACAGGGTCATTATTTTTGCCTAGTTTAGGAACCAGAACACAAGCAAAAACATCTAGTCAATGAAACTGGGTGTCAGCATCTGAGAATTTGTGTAGTGTCTCTATTTCTTTCTCTTCTTATTGATTACAATGGCATCAGATTTTCTAGAGCTCACAGGTTTTATCTTAAGGTCTATCTGATAATCAGAATCACAGTGAATCTAGATTTGGACTAACCTGAACTTGGAAAATTTAATTTCTTTTTATAGAATGCTTAACTTCTGGTCTTTCCTACCACCTCCCAAAAGGTTAGAATATGTATTACAGTTCCTGATTGATTAGAAGATAAAAGTGAAGGATGTAGTTAAAAAAAAACCCAAGGAAACAAAAGAACATTAAAAAAAATGTGGTTATAAATATTATCCAAAAAGTTTCTGATCTGTTTAAATGAGATCTCCACAAGCTATGGAATCTGCATTAGGAGGAGTTTTTGGTTCAGTCTTGGGAACAGCATCTCTCCCTGTGGCACAGTCAAACTCTCCTCACTATTTATAATTTTCACAGAGCTATTTGCAGCATTGAATGCTCTGCAAATACTAAGAATCAGTAGTTCTCAACTGAAGGTTGTGAATAGATGTGTTAAAGTTGATTAAGAAGCACTTCCTGATGTCTTTTGTTGCACCTCATTGAGTTGTTTGGAAACAATAGGTCTAACTGCATGTGCAGGGAAACTCATTAAAATTGGTGAAATTTTTGGAATGTAATTTTCATATGCTTTTCCTGTACAACTAAGGGTCTATTTTGATTTATTTTCAGGGGGAAATGGACCTTTTTATCTATTAATTTTTGTTCAAAATTTATTTTTTCTGAGCATTATTTAGATACATAATCTATTAACAGACAATTTTGAGATCATGTAATCATTTTGGCCTTAACTTGAAAGGAGTTGATAATGAATGACACGTTAAAGAAATTTTAAAAGTTTAAAAAGCACTTTAATGGGGAAAGCCAATTTCATTCAGACTGGTTCACTTTTATAGACTTTAATTATCAGTTTGGAATTTGTAATGTTGCCTGAGTTTCAGATGGGTGAGAATTAACACTGTACTGAGGGAGCCTAGACAAAAGGACATGAGTTGCGTCACAGAAACTTATTAAATGCAGTGCTAATTCAACAGACGAATTCCTGCAAACAGGTGCACCATCTGAATTAATTTTTAAACTCTCCCACTCTCTTACACTCTGGAGACTTTAATAGTTCATATTGATAGGCACAGCACATTGCTAATTTCATTCACAAGCTTTTAAAATTTCAATAGGTTTCCACATGTGAACCTATTTGGTTTTTTTTAAAGTGTAAGTATCATCAGGGCATCCTGAAACTAAAAATGGTTATTTCTCTCACTGGGATTTCAAACCAGTCATCTAGCCAGAAGTGTGGTGTTTTTTATGAATGAAATTCATTTTACAAGCATCCCATACAGATTTTTATTTTTTAATGTTTTTGTTCATTGGACAGACAGTTACCAGGAAAGTTTTTCTTTCAATGTCTTGGTAACTGGAGGGGCCTGGGTGAAAAGTGATGTGCCTGAGGAGAAAGCACAGATAGATTTTTATTTAACTAAACTAGAGGAGTCACAGTGATAGGAGAATTTTTTTACCCATGGAACATAGATCAGAATCTATATACTAAAAAGCTGATGGCCAGTGTGACAGAATTAACTACCAGAGATTATGTTTATTAGTTAATCCCAGTCTTTGACAATAGACCAGTAAGTCTTGGAACATGTAGACAGTGTGATTTTGTTTTTAATCTGTGAGGTTTTGGTTGCATAAAAATGCAAAGTGGCTGTATTTACCAATATCCTGAATATTAGTATTATTAATAATATCAGTATATTATACTATAATATATGGTATATATATAAAATATTATAATATTATTATAATATTAGTATTCTGTTCTTTGTTATAGGACCTGCAGTGCTCTTTGTGCATGTTCAACTGAGGCATGTAAGGTTGTATTATACTTACAGACTATAACTGGGCTTTAATTAATTTTTCTTCAGTGATAAATTATTGATAATAATAAATTAATGTCACAGTTGTCATAGAAAGTTATTGCAGGAAAAAAAACTGCACTCAACAGCCATGGCAGGATAAGTGGAAGAACTTTTCAGAGACCTGTTAGTGTCCTAGACATGCTGATGGCCTCAGTGTCATTGCTCTTTTATTTATCTATTCAGCATTGCAATTGCAAAATATCAGTGTTCATTATCAGGCCAAGGAAAATCTGCCCAGATATCAGCATACTGTGTCCATTTACATTTTTACATAGTCTTTTGAAGTTGAATTTAAATTTCTAGAGTGGTTTGGGTTGGAAGGGATGTTAAAGACCATCCAGTTCCAGCTGCCCTGCCATGGACAGGGACACCTTCCACTGGACCAAGCTGCTCAAAGCCTCATCCAGCCTGGCCTTGGGCATTGGCAGGAATGGGGAATCTACAGCTTCTCTGAGCAGCCTGTTCCAGTGCCTCACCACCCTCAAAGGGAAGAATTTATTCCTACCTCTGATCCATTCAATAATTCTGAACATTCTACTAGTGCTTGTAGTTGTTACTTGACCTGTAAAGAAAGTTGTGTTTATTTTGCCTAGCATAAAATTCTTTCATGTTATGAAGGAATTTACATTAAGAGACAGTAAATTTACATTAAGAGACAGTTTTCATCACACACAGTTGGCACTCAATGGCTGTTCCAAGGGTTCCATTTTCAAAGAATCTTTCTATAGGTATGTTAAGAAATATGGAAACAGATACCATGCCAGTTAGTACAAGTTTGGTGTCTGTTTCTTGGGATAACTTATGCTCTGTGATTTTTTAGTTCTCCTTTTAATTCAGGTCTCTCATCAAAATGAGCTTTGTGACTTCTACAATGAGAGTATACATTCTTTTTAAGATTCATAGTAAATATAGAAGGTTATATTCTCAAGGACAGAAATTATATTAGCCAGCTAGTGTAGCTTTTTCCAGAGTTTGTAACTGATGGAGAAGCCTATCTCCTGCAGGCTACATCTGTTTACTCTGTTTTGTGAGACAGCTTCAAGCCACAAATTTGTTGGGAGAAGTCAATCCTGTTGCCACTTCTTGTCTTGAAGGATTCAGACTATAAGGATTGGAAGCAGCCAAAACTACAATTGGTCTCTGCAGTGAATTTAGGAGCTGTTAGCTTTGGAGATCAGAGGAGGTAGGGAAGGTAGTTAGGAAAATCAATTATGCAGAAATGTATCTTAGGAACTTAGCATACATGATAACAGCTTTGTTAATAATGATTGGATTTTAAAATCCCATTATTTTCCTCTGTCTTTGCTGAGCACTGAGATTGCTTGTGTGTGTGTGTGATACACTTAGTAAACACTTGGGCTTTTTGACATAAGAAAAATCTTACCTTTAAAACTCTCAAGAAATCTGCTAATCAATTCTTCTGTGCAAGCATATTATGGCTAATGATATTTATTCATTTCTTTTCAATCACCATGCAAATTTGAATTTAAACAACTAATTTTAGAGGTAGAGTATTCCCCTCTTTTACTTCACTATGTAGAATATCAATTACTTGATTATGAACTGCATTTACTTCAAACTCTTTGCTTCATTATGTTATAGCTTAGCACTGAAATTAGGGCTTTCTAATACATACATACCAATTGTGTTGAAAAATAATTGTCCAGTTATGTGCTAGCATTATTTGTTTAATTTATCTTTCCCAGACTCCTGTGATCACTTCCATAATAGATTATAAATTTACTTGGGTTTCACAGATCTTACAGGATTCTTGCACTGTAGTACTCTGATCCATCCAATAAGGCTTCTCTAGCTTTTTGTTCTGTACCCATGTAATGAAAGTTCAAGCCTAAAAAGCATTAAATATTGATATATTAAAATTTCTATCAAAATTTCAGTTTCTACAAAAACTTGTTTGGCTCATAAGAATTTTGGGGAAAGGAAGAGGGAGTTTTGTGCATCTAATAAAAAATATTTATTCTGGTGATTTTAGGTCTGACACATTCTGCTGTGTAGACACAGGAAAACACACCAGCTGCATTTTTTAAATTTCTCAAGGTATTTTTGTGAACATTTGAAGGAAAACAGGTGTAGTGTTCAACAATTGCTATTCCCAAACAAGGATACCTCTTTTAAACTTCAAGTAATTCATTGGAAGGTAGTTATTACCAGGCAGGCATTGTCTTCAATTATCTCTGTCTGTGAGGAAATGCAATTATCTGGAAGGTAACAGGTAAAATTGTGGCCATTGTATATATACATATATAGTATATATTATATATATATATATATATATATATATATATATATATATAGAGTATATATATATATTTTTATATATACACAATATATTATATATATTATATATAATATATATTAGATATATATTTATTTTTATATATAGTATATTTATTTATATCTATTTTTATTTTTAATAATTTTTATTTTAATTAATTTTTATTTTTATACTGTTTTTTCCTTAAAAGCCTTACACAGCCACAAATACCAAATTGGCATTGATTACACTGAGCTGTGAGACTTATCTATCCTATCTTTTTTTTCTTTATCTTGATTTCAGCCATTATTTTTCAGTTTAAATTTGTGGTGCTTTTGGAGAAGGAATTTCTCTAAAAGATTCTAGGGGAAAAAAACCCAGCACTTAACCACGAACCATCTTAGTTTAATAGGGTTTACATTCAGAGATGTGAATTCAAAACATAAAATAAAGATATATTACAAAGAAATAAGCTTACTACTCAAGTTCCAGCTTTGACTGTGCTTTCCTTCAAAGTCATCTTGCATGAGGGGATGTCAAGATGTAGAAATACTGAGTTATTAACTATTATTTAACTATTAACTGCATCTTTTAAATTGTATGACAGGTGCTTTTCCAGCCTCAGCACTCTATGCACGAAGGGACCTTCTTCACAGACCTGTGCACGTGGCCACTAAAACTTTCCAAGGCCTGCGAATCTTTGTAAATGATGAGCTCCATGAACTCTTCATAGGACTGAGGACAGCTGAGAAGTTTCTAAAACCAGGAGGTCGCCTTGTGGCCCTCTCCTTTCATTCCCTCGAAGATCGTATTGTCAAACGTTTTCTTCATGGAATTGACATGACAGAGAAGCACAATCTTGGCTCAAAGCAGAAGATAAGACAGGCTCTGAAAAATTCCTCCAGAGGAGAAGATGCACGAGAATCCCCCCATGGAAAATCCAACTCAAAGTGGATTTTGATACAGAAAAAAGTTCTCACGCCCCAGGCCAAGGATATTCAAACAAACCCAAGAGGAAGGTCGGCCAAACTAAGGGCTGCTATTAAACTCTAAAGCAAAATGCATGATTACATGATTGTATAATTTCCTTAAATTCTGTTTTCCAGAATGCTAACTGGACAGATAGTATCAAACTGAAAAAATAAAATGAAGGTTATTGGAGAACATTTCTCTCTTACCTTTGTGCTTCTTTTTGATTATGAAGTAGTATAGAGCATGAAAATGCAAAATAAATGCATACAAGTGGGTGTCACTAATTATACAGAAAAGACATCTTTTTTTTAAAAGAGCATCAAACACCAAGTTTATAAAAATTGCAGGTTTGATGTATTTGGAATATTCCCCTTAGAGTCATTTCAAGATCCTGACATTAACAGTCTAAATTCAGTAGCTAATTGAGACATATTTTTATGGGGGTGAATTTCACATACCTAATTCAGATGTCTGGTTTAATCTAGATTAAGTTTAAACTAACCTAAGAATTCATGTCTCTGTATCCCAGCTAACTTGGATGAATGCCTATGAGACAAAAGCTAATTCTTAAATAAAGTGATATCAGTATGCCATGTTCTATCCAGGAATTTCTAAATGGACTCTCACCTTTTTTAAAATAAGTATTTATTACACTTATATATATGAGTGATCACCTGGTTCTTTAATGATGAATCATTTTAAATAATAAATGTATCTTGGGAGAAAAAAAAGGGTTCTTAAAAAACCACTGTTGACACTTGGACACCGCAGTAGAGCAGTCAGATTTGTACTTGGTCATCTGAATTTCCTCCTGCAACCAGAACTTCTGTGCTTAGATCCACTGCAACTTTTAGGTGCTGATGGAATTAGAATTAACCCATCAAAAAAGCAGTATTGTGGGTCTTATGAAGTATTCTCCTTTGTTGGTGATTGTTTATTAAGAGGTATTAAATTATTTTAGGAATAACTCTTAACACTACCTTTCTGTCTGGGTTCTATACTAGGTTGTAGAACATTTAACATTATTTCTTTTTTAGTTACTATGAATTAAATTTAATTTTGGGGTTTATATTTTATCTTAAAAGACCACTGGTTTCCTAGTTTTATCTGCTACAAATGAATGGAAAATAGTATAAGTTTCAACTTCTCTGACCTCTGACTCATCTCTTCAGGAAAAAGTCTTAATCAAATCAAAATTGGTAATCAAATTGGTACCAAGATTTCATTTGTGATGTCTGAAACTTGGTTGGTAGAATAAAAAAAATGCAATTTCTGACTCAGCTGAGTGACTACTAACACTCTGAACAGCTGACAGGATCATTCTGAACTTGATTTTCACCAAGAACCCTCTTTTGTGTCAATTACTTCATGGCAGTTTTTTGGGTCATATTGAAACAAGCTGATATTTAGGTTCACTGTCTAATATACAATATAGTGAAATAGCTGGATATTGTTTAATTCCTTGATAGAGGTAAATAATATAATGTATTCTTGTATTATATCTATATAATATATATAATATTAATTATACATAATGTACTATATAATTATTAAATATTATATATTAATTACATTATATATATTTTATCAATTATATATTATATTTAATATATAATTATATATTATATATTACTTATATATTATATGTAATAATATATAATAATATATAAAATTTTATATTATATTTAATATATAATTATATATATTATATATTAATTATATATTATATATAACAATATATAATAATATATAATTATATATTATATATTGATTATATATTATATATGATATATAATTATATATTCTATATTAATTATATATTATATATAATTATATATTATATATGTATTATATAGTTATAGATGATAACTTCTATCACTAATCTGAAATAACAGCAAAATGGTGATGGACATTTCATTCTTTCCTGAAATTTCAATATTTTTCCACTAGCTTCATTATACATGCTGCTTAAATAAAACATTCCACTTCAAATAATATTACTCTTGTCATCTTTGGGACAACAGAATGTACCCTAAATAGATATTTTTTTTCATGCAAACATTAAATATAAATAGCTAAGGTTATTTTTAGCTAAGATTTCATACTGAAATGTATTTCAGTTGTAGATTTGAAAAATTGTGCCTCCAGCATAGGCTTAGAGGAGTTGTAGTGCCCTGCTGTGCATTGTTCAGGACACACTTCAGGGAAAGACCATCCAGTTATAGCAGAATTAGCACCTCAGAAATTATATCAAAGCATTAAAATTCCTTATGCTTAAAATAATGTTTAAAATCTACACTTCTAATACCTAAATTCAAAGGCACAGTTTCTTAGGATAATTGAACTATACAAAGTTGTGTAAATACCCTCCCTCATTTAGGAAAGTGAGGCTTTTATTTGGCTTTAGGTTGGAGTTGCACAGCCATGACAGTATATAATTTGTTGAGTTTTTCCCTTTATAGGTTCTATTTCATTCCTGTCAGCATCTCTTCTCTTTCAGCTTTCAACCTGACATATGGAGAGTCCTAGAATTTTAACCTCTGCTTGCCTGAGGAAAAAAACCCTTCTGGTTTCCCACAAAAAACTGTTTATATTTGGTTAAAGTCTTGTCTCTTTAAGCATTTCACCTAATTTCATTCCATAAAAAATAGGGACTGTTTACACAGATATGCAGTGATAGGACAAAGGGAAATGGTTTTAACTAAACAAGGAGAGATTTAAACTAGGTGTTAGAAAGGAAATCTTTACTCAGAAGGTGCTTGTTGGAGTCTGAGATACAGAGTGTGTGCCCTTGTTTCTGATACTTAGTTTTAAGATCCAGATAAACACTGAATTTCATATAACATGAAATTCATGAGCATGTTTTCATGGTGATACATGAAAACAACTTGAAGTTAGATAGAAAAAGCTAAAAGTGTAAGTGTGTAGATTAGAAAGTTTTCCTAAATCACTGGGTGAAAAAGTTAGTTTAGAGAACAGGAAAAAAGATGAAGGATTTAAGGTGTTGTCTCTTGTCCCTTCTTCTTTCTTCTTCATGTTCTTCTCCTAGAGGTTTTTTGGGTAGTAATGAGTGACTGGATAGAAAATGTCACAGTGCAGCACTCAGGTGATGGGTCATTGGGTCATTAAGAAAAATAATTTATGTGTCTATTGTTAATTGGGTAAAAATAGGTATAAATGTAAAAGAACTGCGTATTTCAGGGCCATTTTGTGCATCAGACATGAAGTGTTCCACAAGGCCTTGTTTGTACCATCAGAAGAAAGAAATGTACCAGATTGCAGAGATTAACCTTGTGTAGCCAGCCTGGAGAGACCTGTTAAGTTTTGTGATCACCTTTTCATAAACATGAGAAACAAAATTCTAATGAGCTCAAGAGTTTTCTTCAAATCAGAAGAACTGAGATAAGCAGGGCTCCCCACAAGGGAAGATCCCAAAAGAATTCAGTCCAAAAGAGGCTGAAAAATCCAAGAAGAGAAAGAAAAATACAAAAAAAAAATTCAGCAAGATCAGAGAAACAGAAAAAAAGATTTTTTTAGAGAAAAGTTACAGTGCTGAGGCTCTAGAACACATTGCCCAGGGGAGCTGTGGCTGTGCCAAACCTGGAGGTGTCCAAGGCCAGCTTGGATGGTGGAAGATATCCCTGCCCATGGCAGGGAACAGATGATCCTTAAGGTCCCTTCCAACCCAAACCACTCTGTGATTCTGTGACTTGGAAAGCAACATTAAATTATGTGAAGGGTATTAGGCATCTATCTTAGCAGAGTACATGTCTCCTATATAAATGTCATATATATATATAAAATATATTAAAAAGTTATATTCTAATAATATAATATATAATATATAATATATAATATATAATATATAATATATTATATATTATATATTATATATAATATATAATATAATATAATATAACATAATATATATATATATAGATATAGATATAGATATAAAAATACATGTCTAAGAGCACAGCTTACATTTTTCTGATGCGGTATATGTGATGTGTTATTAAAATTAGTTGGTTTTCTTGCCACAATTGAAAATGATATCTAAGACAGAGATGACATCCAGTGGAAAATGTCTCCCTGAAAACCAAGGCATGCTGTCAAGTATGTATAATTTGTAAATAATAAATTGTAAATAATATGTACAAGTTATGTATAATTTCTAAAAACTTCCATTCAACCCAATCAATGTACATTTTAATACAGCCAAATGCAAGATTATCTATCTAGAAAGAAGTTTGTAGACTGTGTTTACAGGGAATATGACAAGAATATGGTTCTGTACACAGTGGGAAGAGTAGAAATATCCAATATATGGAATAATTACAGAGAACATCTTGAGGTAGTTCTGGAGAGACAGTGGTGCTACACAATGGTGAGCACGTTGCTGAAGAGTGGATCTTTTCATGTTAGTACTTTAGAAGAGTGGAAAGAAATTAAAAAGGATAAACCCCAGCTCTGAGGCTATTTGTATGCATTGCAAACATGCTTTCTATTGAATTTACTAGACAATAGGATTTGATTAGTTAATCCAAGTTACTGTAAAAGTTGGTCTGCTGTCAGAAGTACCTGCCTGGTAAAAGAATTTGCATAGTATAATTTGAAAAGTAGACACACTTACCCTGTGACTAAGATATTTATAATAAAAAATCACTACACTTTAAAACATAATTTAACAGTATAAACACAATTGTCTGCATTTACAGCCTGTCAGGGTCTACTGACAATTATTACTTCCCTATTTCTTCCTAAAGAAAAAGAATCAGTTT
This sequence comes from Parus major, assembly GCF_001522545.3. Classification (NCBI taxonomy): domain Eukaryota; kingdom Metazoa; phylum Chordata; class Aves; order Passeriformes; family Paridae; genus Parus; species Parus major. Next base: position 2,651,216 of record NC_031774.1, on the reverse strand, counting down.
GCTTCCTAATGCCAGTAATATAAGGAATTAATATCTCTTTAGGTTTGGTTGTTTGGGGCTTTTTTAGCTTTCATAATTGAGTATTTTACCACTAGTCTTTTACAGACACATCTGCCAAGATTAAAACTTGACTTGAAAAGAGTCACAGTCTGGGACAGGAGTTTCTGTGGAGATGTGTGGAGGGATGTGATGGATGGAAGCTGGAAGGAAAAGGATTCCTAATGGAGAACGAACGGGAAAACGCCGATTTCAATGAACACTATCAGCAAGCGCCTCTTCCAGTAGCAAGTGTTGTATCAGATGTTTTGCATTCTGCTTTTTAGAGCAGCATTTCTATGATGATTAATGATTCATGTAATTGCTCTAAGATTACTTTTTGTACTGGGGAAGACATGGTATTAATTGGAGAGTTTATGCTCCTAAACAGTGTCACAGCGCAGCGAGAAGAGCTGTGCCCTCAGGAAAGGTGACGTGCAGGGATGGGAGGATTGCAGTAAGAAGTCTTAGATCCAGATTGTTGGTGATTTGATTAATTTAAATTTTAAAATAACTTAGTAGTTTTAAGTAATCAGCCGTGACTCACTGTTTAGTATCACTGAGCAAAAGTACTCGTGAAAAATGAGACAAATTTGAATAAACAGGGAAGTAATGAACTCATAAGTTGTTTTTTTGCTGTCCACCTTACTTAACATCTTTAGCAACAGTAAGGAAGGGGGCCCAGACCTGGTTTTCTTGTGCTCTTCTCAAGAAAGAGCCCTTCAGTAGATTTAGTACCATTTACAGCAGGATTTTGAAGAGCATTCAGTGGAGTATGGGAGTCTTTATATCCATACATTTACTTTTCCATAAAGCACTTGCTTTAAAACCTACCTGTAAGTTAAAAAAATAAGAAATTAAATTTATAGGTCTTTCAGAAGAAATATAATCAAATGCAGAGGCCTTTTTACACTGGAGTTATCCTGCAATTAAAGCAGGATTTTGTGGATTAATTAAGACTTCATTGCTACAAGTGAATCTTGCAAATAATTTAAATGAATGTAGAACAGCTTTTCCCCTTCATCCCTCTCTGTAGAAGAAAGAATGGAAAAATATGTTTAATTTAAAATAAATAGGCAGCAAAGCTGAAAAGTTTAAAAAAAATTTTTATGGAGTCTATATAAAATTTTAAGAAAATTCAATATATGCAGGAAGGATTCTATTACTTTTTTTGTTCATTGCTTAATTTTGCCTGTTTGGGATAAATAATAGCAGTGAGGGAGCTCAGGGTCTGTACATGGATGTAGAGCACAGTTTTTTATCCATAATGAGAGGTAATAATGGGAAGGTGTATATATGCTTCTAAATTTGATTTGTGTATTTTTCCCTCTGTCTCCTTTGCAGTTAGAATTGTGTTTACCTTTCTGGATCCTCTTTAAGCTTTTTTCAGGTGAATGAGAGGGAAGGGCTTTTCTTTTTTTGGTGAACTATAAAACCTGTCCTTAGAAGTCTATTAAAATTAATACTATATAATACTTTCCTACTTGACATATTTCACTGATGACATGCCATGCTCTTCAGTATTGCTGTTACATCACTAAATCAGGAAAAGGGTCAAATATTTGTTGATGGGAAATCAAAGCTAAAAAAACAGAGCAAGTCATCAGTTGCCTCAATTTTTTACTGACATAGCTATATTTATAAAAACTGCAATTTTCTCACTGTACCTTGATCTTTAGGTAAATCGTATTCTTCCTGTTGCTTTTACAAGTTTGATTGGTTGTAATGGTGAAAAGCAAGCTGGAGGGCTTTTTAATTCGTTTTTATGGTTGCAAGTTTAAACTTGACAGCTTGTTTGTAGATGTCTTTTTAAAGGAGAAAACTGGAGATACAGCTCCCTCTGTCTGTCCTGGGAGTATCTCTGCTCTGGTGTCTTCTGAGAGCCCCTGCAAATGATCACAGGAAGAGCATCTTTGCTGTCAATATCAAGATGCAAGATAAAAACATGGGGATAATTTGTTTTACAGGTCAGTAGTTGTTTTAAGTTACATTAACTGGAATTTTAAAAGAGCAAAGGTCATGTTCTTATCTGAAAATACTTCAGTGAAGATACCTAATTCAAAACACAGGAAAAGAAATGTGTGCAGTTTCTCAAAATTTGTGATTAGATTATTATTAGAATAAAATATATATGTATAAAAATTTCTGTCTTTTCTTTAGTACCCATACAATTTTTGCAGATCTTGCCACATAACAGTAGCAAATACACTTCATGTTTTTGACCATTCATTTAAAAAAAATATGCCTAAACAGTGAAACATTAGTGAACATGACAGAAACCAGAATGAAAATAAGTGATGCTATATAAATCACATCTTAAAATTTATAGATGCTGGAATACAGAAATAAAAAATTTGGTTTTATGTACTCCATTGTCATCTCTTCAGTTGCAGCCTGTGGATGTGATTCTGGCAAAGAAAATGTAATCTGTGGTTTATATTTGTACTGAAGGTGTACTAGAGCTCAGAATAGGTTTCTGCTAGACTAAAGATGTTATTAGAACTTTGTATTAGCTGTAACTATACTAATAATATTAACATAGCAATATGGCATTGACAATGTTATACCACAAGTTAGTAACTGTAAAAAAAAAAAATAAATTGAAGCATCATGATAACTTGTACACTAAAATGTGTGGAAGCTTAGTAATCACTTAGTCATCAACAATTCAGGCTAGAAAAGCTTCTTTTTTAATTTGAACAGTATTTTAAGCTCATCCCTCCACATCTTTCTTGTAAATTGTGTGTATACTTTTTTTTTTTTTAATCAAGTAGTTTCACACAGAAGAACATCTCTTGTCGACTTCGCTAAGAACTGAAATAAGAAGTTTTGACAGTCTTGTTTGATAAGTATCTGAAAATGGAGATATCATAAAAACTGTTTTGTAATCCAGTGCAAAAGTTACATCCTCAAGAGTAATGACACATGCATGCCTGTTAATACATGCTCAGTCTGCAAGCCTAATCCTGCAGCCTTTACTTGTGGGTCCAGCTTTGTTATGGAATTATAGAATTGTTAAGGTTGGAAAAGACCTTTCAGGTCATGGAGTTCAGCTGTTAACCCAGCACTGCCAAATCCATCACTAAACCACGTCCCCCAGTGCCACAGCAGACATGAGATGTCTTTAAATGCCTCCAGTGACTCAGCCACTTCTTTGGGCAGCCTGTTCCAGTGCTGGATGCCTTATTTCTAAAGAATCCCATTTCTCACAGCTGTGATGGAAATGAAAATTGCAATCTTGGTAGGCAATGAGAGCTGGCAGGGCAGAGGTTAAGGTCATGGGCTAATCCTGGGCTTCTTTGGAAGCAGAAAGGACTTGAAACTCTGCAAGACAAGGTCCACTGAGTATGGGGCAGTGCAGGCACTGCCAGCACTTGTATGATGGTGGCTAAATATGATAATGCTGAATTAAAACAGTTCTTGATGTGGAGGCAGGTTCACTGGTTCATAGTATACTGCATTCCAGAATGGCTTAGCAATTTTAATGGTTTTAGAAAACTAAAATTAGGAAAACAATAATAAAAAAATCCTTGGAATTGAAACTTGTGTATTTCTTTTTACGAGGGCAGGAGGATGACAGAAAAATTGAGAGGAAGGGGTATTTATTTTCTAGTGTTGCTGCACCTATTACAGATAAAAGAAATTTCCACTGTTGTAAAACACATGGGCTCTATACCTAAACAGCACACATCCTAGTGCTAGCACTGTTTCTCAGGCCATTAAAAACTAACAGGTGATGTGAAATTATAAAATAGTAGATTAATTCAATGAGCTTGGCAAACTCCCTGCCATGTATTTGTACTGCATTAATAGTGTTGTAAGACAGAGGTAATTAAGAGATGACTAGGGATTTGTCACACTAGCCTTTACACCAGGACCCTGCCAATTTTTCATGTCTGGCTCTTAAGAAAACACAGCAGCACTGGGCTGCAGCCTGCACACCTGGGCAGGAGTGTGATGACTGACATGGAGATTAAAATCTCAGCCTCCCCTTAAAGTCTTCCAGTATCTTACTTTTCAGAGCACTGGTTTAATGCTTTATTAATAGATCTCTAGTTATTTGGAAGAGAAAATTTCGCAAGCTGAGCATAGGGGGTATTTCCTGGTTGCTGTTTGAACTTGCTAACTTTTATTCCTCCAGGCAAGCTGGCTATTGTTCTTTTCAAATTAAGTGAGACAGAAGCAGCAGTCAACATTTATCTCTGAGACAAAAATAATTAATGAACCTAATTGCAGTGACCATTAGATGCAGTTGCATACCAAAGGGAATACAGCCCTCCATAAATACCACATTTCCCAATAGTTCAGTAATTCAGCAGCATATTTGAAGTACTCTTTCACAGTTTATACACTCCCATAGTTATAGTTGGCAAATATTTTACTTGACCTAGTCAGGTTTTAGGTGTTTGCAGGATTCTGTTTCATTTGAGCACTCTTTGTATAGAAAAACAAGTTACAAAGGAGTTGGTTTTCCAGAGAAAAGGCAATTAATTCTTTTTTTTGAATATTGTTGAGCAAAGAAAACATTGCACTTTTTTTTGGTTTTGTTTTTTGTTTGTTTTAATTTTTAACTAAAATAAGGAATTAAACTATTAAGGAATTAAAGATCTAAGAATTTCTGCCATAGTTTCTCCTTTGAAGTAAGTAATAATTTGTATTAGGGATACAGAATTAATATTGTCTACTAAATAGAGCCACTGAGTATTGTTCATGTTCCCTCTTACACAGGGTGCCACCTGAGCTGGCATTATTCCCAGGCACTTCCTATAGCCTAGAGAATATCAGGCATTCCTCAGCATGCATTCACAGTTTGTTCCTCTTAATTTAATGGTGAGGCTGTATAGTAACTGTGCTTAACTTGGGTTTTCCTTTCTCTAAGCAAAATCCTCACTTGTAATTCTGCTTATTCTTGCATATAAAATTATGAGATGTTCAAGTCACTGCACCAGATTCAGTGCTGACAACACTCATTACCTTTGTTATTAATGATGCTCCAATTTTTCCCATGGGCATGAGAATATCAATTTTCCTGAAGCATTAAAGCTGAGTTCCAGCCTTCATGGCAGCAGAGGAAACCATGCAAATTGAACTCCCTTATCTTTCCAGTAACTATGTATGATAATAAAGTAGAATCTTTCTGCATTTCCCCTTTCCATTTTTCCCCTTTCTGTTTTCCTCCTTTAAGTTTTATTTTACTCCTTTCTGCCCTTCATCCCCTCCCGTTCCCCTCAGGACAGCCATGTCATTTTTGGCCCCTTGCTTCTGATTTTTAAAAACTTCAGTTCTTTCCATCCTCCCCTGACCTCTGTTGAAGGTGTGTGCAAAGGCTTGAATTGGAAGGAAGAAGGCTTGTTGCTACATCATGTTTATGTCTGATTTATCAGCTAATCAGATCACCTTCAACACACAAACTTTTGCTCTCTTCAAAGCCTCTCTTAAACATGAACCTTTACAGATGCATCCTTAAAAGTATTTCTTATATCCTAGTAATAGATTGTTGGATTTAAACTATTGCATGAAAATACTTACAAGAACAGCTTTATAATCACAGTTTTTCCCAATGAACAATTTCCTTAGTCTTTAATTTCAGGTCAGCATGTTTCCAGAGGAGATTCCTGAGCCATGGGAGGAACTTTGCCAGGAGAGACTTTGGGGAGCTGCTGATTTGGGGTCCGTGGTTTACCATCCTCTCATCCTGTCCCTAAGGCAACCCTGCATGACAAAGCAGGAAAATGTTTGACTGTGGCTGGCTCTGGCTGTCAACTGCAGCCTGCAAGGGCTGCTCAGTGATATTAAGAGCTGGAGGATACCTCCAGCAGTACGTGGTGTAATTGGTGATTGTGCAATTTAAAGTTGCCTTGGGTAACGATGAAGATTGAGGGTTATTATTGGATAAGGAGAATAATTTCATCCTTCTCAAAAAGAATAATGCACAAGACTTTTCTCAGGCAGGTTAAATTGGAGGGGTGTACCTTTCCCCAGTGAAGTGTTTAATTTGAAAGATATTTTTTTGGGGAATATCTCTTCCAGTGATTAAAGTTGAGATATAATTCAAATTGCCTGAGTCATGCTTCCATTTTTTTCCCCAAATTATGCTACACTGGTGGGCAGTTAGAAATTTTATGGAATCTGTCCCTGTGTTAAATCCAGCAGTTTGAAATGCTCTAAGGCTTTAAAGTGTTGGGAGAAAAGTTGAGAAATGTTAGAATGTGTGACTAGTATCCAGTTAGCTTTGATAATTATTATTAGCTCTGTTTGCATTCACTGCAGCCACTGCTTCCCTTCCAAGGAAAAAGGGAGCTGTAGCCCACTGCATGCCCAGACAGCTTTTTGTGCCAAAAAGGGGCAATGGCATAAAAATAACATTTTCCTTATTGCAGCAAAATGCAGAGGTAAAGTTTAGGCAGGCCTGGAGGGTTTTGAGATGCCTGAATGTGTCATGAAAAGCTGTGATTTCACTTAAAATAATCATCTTAAATACACACAATCTGTAATTACTTCATGTGAATTTGTTTTAATAACTCATTTAGTAAAAACTGTGCAGATGAATGTTACTCCTGGAAATGAAAGTAATTTAGTTAAAACAGAGCTATTTATTTAAGCTCAACCAAAAATGCATTAGCTTGGCAGAGCCTATGTTGCAGTTGGGGCAAAGAAACCATGAAAAAACCAAAGAAACCACACAACCTTTTTTTTCCTGGACAAGCTAACCTGATTTTTGCAGCTTGGGTTTCTTTCACTGATATTCTTAATAGCATGTCAGCTGACTTTCAAGTATGTCAAAACTGTCATTAAGTGCCAATTCATGTTTTATCTTCAACTGTTTCCTTTGCAATGTCTGTAATTATCTTTTTTATAGCAATTATAGCAACTATCCTTCCAATTGGAATTATTTAAAGTGTTATGTGATGAGCAGCAGAGGAGCACACCAAATTAAAATAAATCAGAAAGAGGTTGATGAATACAGTTTTGGCAAATGGCAAATGCAATAGTTTGGGCTTTGGTCCAGTCTGGGTTGTTTTGGTCCAAGAAGGTTAAAGGCTGTTAGAATCCTGTAATCTTTCATGTTAAATGGCAATGTAGCCCATCTCCAGCAGCATCTCAACAACTATTTTTCATCTCTTCTGAAGTTAATCTACTGGAGGATTGGTCAGCTGTGACAGATGTCTGTAAATACAAAACCCTATTGATCTGGGGTTTGTTTTATGCAGATATTAGCTGGCAAAGATGTTTGTTCTCCTCCATACTGAATGTAAAATATTGTTTTTTCTATCTAGAGAGAGAAAAGATAAAAGTAAAGGGGGTTTTGGAGCATTTTTGAATAGCAGAGGTTAACAGGCTGGGAGTATGTGCTTTCCTTATTACCCTTCTTTCCTCTCATCTACACTCATCAATAAATAAGTTAATTAAAAAGCTGTTTCTAAGGGACAAAGTACAGATCCTTAAGACATATCAAAGCCTCAGTAAAAAAAAAAATTAACCACTGGCCTGAAGAAATACACACAGAGTTATGGATGGATGGATGAAAGCCCTCAGCTTTGCTGGTTTTTATTGTTACAATGAGCTGCACAATTTGAAATAATAAATGAAGGTGATATCTCTCTATGAGAAACTGTTAAACCAGTGGGCCCATGGCAAGCCCTATTATGCAGAAAACATAAGATGAAAATCCTCTTTGCAAAAATATCCAAATATTCATATATATACTTAATAATAATCCTGATATTTTGGAAATGTTCCAGATCATTAGGATGTGTAGGAGAAATTATTCAGAATCTAATTAAATGCCCATAGGATATTCTATCTGATGTTCAACCAACAGTTTATGAAATGTGTGTCTGTGTGCAGAAATAAGCATATTATTTAATATTTCAACACATTATTTAACACATTTTGCCACGTTTTATTTTTATGACCTCTCTTTTCTGCATTGCAGGCTGCCTGGAACTTTTCCTCACCCAGGCATCGTCTCCTCCTCCTTGTCCATCAAGACCTTTGCTGACCCAGCCTTGTGTCCCTTGAGAATATTCTGCTAGAAGGAGCCAGTTCTGCTTGCAAAATGCAACTTGAACTCTGGTGAATGTTCTTCTCGTGGTTGCTCATTATTTGACTTATCTGCAGGGACTCAATTAAAAAACTTCATTGGGATGAACAGAGGTCTTTGAAAGGGACTTGTGAAAGAGTCCTTACCTCTATCCCTGCCCAAATTAATAAATGAGGTTAAATACTGATTTCTCTAAGAGTATTATTGTTGTTATTATATTCAGTGGTGTTAACAGGCAGGTTAAGTGGGTGCTCATATTGAAATACAGCCCAGCACTGTGGGCAGCTTTAATGTGGCTGGTGCAGTAATTCACTCAATCCACAGCCATGCATTTTGTGAAGAGTAAATTGGAAAAGGAGAAATGTTCATTAACAAGCTTCACTCATCTGAGAATTAAAGATGCACAAAAGCTTCAGCTGTTAAAAAGTGTCTTCACAATCAGTGTTTTCATTGGTCATTCAGGATATTTAAGCCTATGCAAGAAATTAAAAATAGCTGTGGTGAACAGTTGTGGAGAAGTCCTCACTATTGTTTCACAGAAGTCAACACATACTCATTGTATAAAAATTTAATTTTGCCTGCTTCATTTTTAAGAAAAATAAATAAGCAGTAACAATCACAGAAGGCAAAGAGTGGGTGATTGGTTCCTATTATTTTTCTTTTTAATATGAACATGAGGCCTACAGCTTTGTGATTCAGTTTCATAATTTCCTTCCATTTAACCTAAGTGGCTGTTTTGGGAAAGATTCCTTTCCTTGAAGAATAGTTCATGTGTGGGTTTAATATGTTCCTGCAGAAATGTATTATTGTTTTCTTTTATAATCTTGGCAGAGTTTCAGTAATTATATCTTCCTTTCTTTATTTAAACTTTTCCAGGTCTTAAAACTAACAGTGTTATCACCTGTTTCAGCAGTCTACTTTAAACTTTCAGGTATTCTTTTTAAAATGAATTAAATTTGTATTTAAAAATAGAGTGGTGGTACCTCTGCCTGTATAAACAAATTCTGGTCTTCCCATTAATAACAATCCATCTGCTGTAGATATTTCCAGTACACTGAAATGGGGCTCTTCCTCTTCTCACAGGGGAGGTACAGTTGTCAGATTGAGGAAAAAAAATAAAATCTGTAAAAAGGCATTGCTAAAAGTGGTACTGATTATTCCACAGGGCTGAAGTTATCTGAAATAGCAAATAGAGTATTTTTAAATTCCCTCACCTTCCAGTGTTTGTTAGGGGGATGAGGAAACTTCTGGTGCACTTTATCTCCTTAACCTTTTAGTCATTTCTGATGAGGAAAATGGCATAAATATGTAGTGAGCATAAATATGGATAGACTTACACATTTATGTAGCTATTTACAAATGGCATGCACATAGAGAACTAACTGACAACAAAGCTGATACTAATATAGTTACAATCTAATTTCTGCTGCAAAATTGTCATGGCACCAGCATAGTCTCAAAATGGTATCATAGCTCCAACTCCATCTTTATTAGCATGTTACTTTGCCTATAAAATAAAACTTTCACCACATTTCTAATAAAATTCTGGTTCATGTGTGCATGAAATACCTTCTGTTGAGTAAAGTATCACTTAAGCAGCGAAGTGCAAACTCAAGTAGCTTGTTTGAAATGATGCTAATTGCCACTCTTAAGGTCTTTATTGATGCTAAAGTCTTTAGAAGTAAACTGAGGGGATAAACACTTTGTCTTGCACAGAGCAGCTTTCATGTGGTTGTACCATTTAGTTGCTGCTTCCCAAGAGCCAGGACATTTCTTCTCAAATTCTCCCTTTTCCCAACATAAATCCTATTTCTCTTTTCTCTTTATGTTACTGAAATATTGCAGAGCTGGTTGGAAACTACCTTACTGCTAATGAGAATATTGCACTTCTTCAAAATTGTGACCATTGGAAAATGGAAAATACTTTCAAAAATGCAAAATACTTTTCAGTCAGAATGCTGAAAGAAATAGAGTTGCTTATGTGGTTGAAAACAAGCATAGGTTTTTTCAGATTTTAAATAGAAGCAAAGAAAATTCTGTTCTTCTTTCTGTATCCCAAAATGAAGATATAAGAAAAATACATGGAGGAGGTTTTGGCCATTCCTCCATCTCTGTTTCACTTTTCTTTAAATTTCAGAGAAGCTCTGCAGGAATTTCATATCAAATTTCCATTTTACAGAGATAGTTGTGACAATATAGAGTGCTGCAATGGCAAACACCTTCTGAAGCCTGTGAATTTGTTTACATAAAAGGTCTCACAGGAGAGGATTCTGGATGAATTCTACACTTTCTGTTTACCTGAGCACAAGGTTTATGTATCTGCACTGCTTTAACAAAGCTAATTGTATGTGTATCTAGGTTTGTATCTAGGTATGCATACAGATATATGTGTGTTCATATGCACACCATAAAGAAATCTTCCATCATTTCTTTAATTAGCATCATCATTAATTAGCAGGGCCATCCCTAGGGTATTTGGGAAAATAAGACCTTTTACTTCAAGAGGAAGAAGCCAGGCTGATGAAGGAAAGTTCCTATGTTAGTAGCTTGTAAGTTCTTAAGTGTGAAGAACAGTAATGGCCTGCACTTGTTAATCTGTTTATTGCAATATTGTCTTGCATCTGTGCCCATGTGACAGCTGAGAGATTGGCTCACAAATGACCATTGCAAAGAATTGTGATGTTTGAATGTAAATAATTGGAATGTAGAAAGAGAGAGATGGAAGAAAATCTGGGGTGGTTTGAAGGGAAAAAAAACCAGAATAAAGAGATGTAAGGATGGATTTTATGGAAAACTTAATACCACTGCCCAGGTTTTTCCAAAGAAGATGTGTAGGTGGTTTTCCCAATCAGACTTGATGAAGAAATGGCAACTATCATGTAAAGGATTATTCTGTACTACAGGGTAATGAAATTAAAGAACACAATTTCTCTTTTTAGGTCATTGGATTATGTTGACCTCTGGTTTTTATGTTTGATACATGAGTAGCAGGAAATGAAAAATGTTGGAAGAGTCACCGGACTTATATTTTGACAACAGTGGTAACCACCATACCCATTTTCTTCCAAGAAAGCCAAGGAGTCTGTTGTGTTTCCTGCCTATATTAAAGTTTAATTAAAAACAATATGACTCAATGTCTACTGCAGTGTGATGTGGGCATTGTTTGAAAGAGTTGTTGTCTTGGTTTGAAAAGACAGGTGTCTGCTAAGGAAGGCACAAACCTCCCTTGAAATGGAAAAATGTAAACTCCCCATGCCCTCTGAATTATTGTAATCTTGAAATTAAGGGGCTTTCAGGCAAAGATATGGGAA